>NC_091130.1:134987913-135105413 GCF_040183065.1 Periplaneta americana
TAGTAATAATAATAATAATTTATTTATTTTATTTATTTTAATAATTATAATAGTAATAGTAATAATAATAATAATAATAATAATAATAATAATAGTAATAATAATAATAATAATAATAATAATAATAATACAAGCACGGTAGTGGTTTTGATAACGACAATAATAATAATAATAATAATAATAATAATAATAATAGTAATAATAATAATAATAATAGTAATAATAATAATAATAGTAATAATAATAATGGTAATAATAATAGTAATAATAATAATAATAATAATAATAATAATGATAGTAATAATAATAATAATAGTATTAGTAATAATAATAATAGTAGTAATAATAATAATAATAATACACTGACATAATAGCAGAGTACAGGAATATCTTAGACACAGTGGGTTTTGGGTCCTCCCGTATTTTGTTGTTTCATAGATATATGCTTAGTAGGACTTAAGGGGAGAGGACGGTATTTCTTAAAACTTTTTTCCCATCTTTTGGGGTACAATTTTAATTTTCTGTATGCAGAGAACTCATGGGTATAGCAACTCAACCAAATATAAATATATAAAAAAAAATATTTTGGGGCCCAGATTTGGAAAAAAATATACCCAACGCAGTATTTTGCTTAAATCGATATATCTAAGCCATTTTTAAAGATAAATTCAAACAGATTTTTACATTTTATTTGGAAAAGGATACTCTACAAACTGTCTGTAACAGAATTTTGATATTAGTCCCTACATTTGTAAAATAAACAATTAAAATTTAAGAACATTTTTATTTCCTTTTTTGAAAACAGAGAGACATATTTTTAAAATGAAATTAATTAGCAAAATTCTGTTACAAAGAAAGGTTTCCTAATAGTCTAGAGAATGTATGTTCTAAATTTCATAGATGTATGTTTAATAGTTCGGAAATTACATCCATTTTTGTCTGGAAAATATAGCAAAAAATTAAGTTATCCGAGACAAAATCGAAGGGGCGTGTGATTCAAAAATCCAGAACTCAGGAGCTTTAAGAATGGTGTCTGAACATCCGATAAGGGCATAAATACTCACAAAATGTTGTGTAATATATTCCACACATATCACAGAGTGTTTTAAAGAATTTTTTTAATTTACTAATTTTTTTTACCAAAAAATACCATCCCCTACCATACACTTTGTGCATCCTTGGCCAAACATAAATCTCGTGTTTAGAACTTACTTAATTATTGCTAAGCTCCGCAGTTAAATGGACGCAATACAATTTTATTATCGAGCTAATGAGGGTTGAGAATATTTTCGTGTAACTCGCAGATGTTATTAATCAAAGATAATAGGTTTTTGATTATATGACTTCATACTTAAAGAGTACAAAAAACTCGTAAAGTAATTCATCTCGTTGGCTTCTTTTTATGCACCTCATTTGGTCAGATCTTGATAGCTTTCGTGAAGGTTCAGAGGTCAGGAAGATAGGCCAGACACGCCCACCCCGGTGCTAAGCTGCTGTTCGATAACCTAGATTCACAGATCGCAGTTTGACCTTTAAATGAAATAGAAGAATAGGACTGCATGAGCCACGGAGCTCTTTGCTGCGGGACATCAAATGTTAAAGGTGATGTTGCCCTTATCTGATACCTTTTAACGAACGTAGACGTAAATAGAAAACATTTAAACAGTTATGAGATTTTTATGGGTCAGTCGTAAGAAAACACGCATGGCAAAAAAAAAAAACTGTACCGGTACGTTCTTTATCAGTGTAAAATAATTCTAACGAACTGGCTGTAAGGGATTTAAACGGAGGAAGGTAGAGAAAGAGAGAATTCTAAAGTGCAATCAATGTAATCGTGATTTTGTGTACACGAAAGATCCGGAAGTTGAAGGTCGCAGGCAGTTATCTGGTACAACTTCACGTCCAATAGCGATGAAGGAAAGAACCTCGGACTCGTATGTCGAACGAAATGATTTGCTATGCGAAAGATATTATGGTAGCTCAAATTCAGATGGATGTACAGTGGTTTGATAACATGTTCGAACTGAATATAGATGTAGGAGGTTTTGTCTGATGTAAATGCTCGTCACTGACAACACAACACTCACGACCGAGTGCATCAATCTCGGTTAGGAACGTTTAAGTAATAGATATTAGTTAACCACGCATTATATTGTTTCAAGGCCCATTCACAATGAAATTTAAACATAACCGTAACATAAACACAGAAGTTTGCGCCTTAGCTACCAAATGGGATCATTCACAATAATTCACATAAGCATTGACATGAACATTACCGTAAGACGTTAACATGAAAGTTTGTAAACTCCAGACTTTCATGCTTATGCTTACGTGATTTGCAAACAGAACACAATCGTGGAGCGCTGAAGTATACGGCAGAATATGAGGAAATGGCGTCGTTGTTATGTTTCCATGGTTACCAAGTATGTTTGCTGTTATGTTTATGTTCCCATCGTGAATGATGGTATGACTTCTTGATTTTACCGTAACGTTTATATTCTTGAGTTAACGCTTACGTTATGTTTAATTTTCATTGTGAATGAGCCTTTACTGTGGCATTAATGGCGAAGTGCATCTACCTCTGTTAAAAACGCAGTAGTCATAGATTACAAAACAAGACCTCACAATGATATGCCTAACAAAGATTCAAATCCACGAATGTTGTTTTCATCCTGCTTCAAAGTCTACACCTTTTCCAGTAAATATCAATTTGTATTTCAGAAATTATCAAATGTATTTCAGATTAATCAATTTAATTTCAGATATTATCAATTGTATTTCAATTAAATTTCAGATACTATCAATTCTATTTCAGATTAGTCAATTGTATTTCAGATGGTATCAAATGCATTTCAGATTTGTAAATTGTATTTCAGATGGTATCAAATGTATTTCAGATTTTATATATTTAATTTTTGGTTTTATTTTTATTCTTATAAAGTATATTGGGTTTCATATAAGGATTTTTAAAAATGTACTGTACTACTGTACTTCTTAATGCAGTAATAAATTCCAAAGTTATTTATCGAATTATTACATACGAACAACATTAATTTGACAAATTGTTGTTGTACAGTACAGTACTGTACATAGTTACTTTTATTTCACAAAATAACAAATGTAGGCGTACTTGAGATTTTAACATATATTTAAAAAAAATGGAAAATGGATTTTAAAAAATCCTCAACTTTATTGCATTTTAGAGTCCGACAAGCATATTCTCCATACCTAAAGCTGCAGCTTCATGAAATGTACTGTGTTATACTGCACGAGCACAATTACCACCAACTTCTGAAATACAAATGATAGTTTCTGAAATACAATTGACAAATCTGAAATACAATATTGATGTTTTCTGAACTACAGGGACATCATTTTATTATTACTTCAATTTATTGTACCTGAGTTTTTTAATGTACTTCACTCCCACCTCTTTTACTAATGAAGTTCCAACTGTCCTCCACACAGAATCAAGGCCGCATATAGTAAACAGTACTGAGTTAAATAATTTCGAGGGAAAAATTGTTCCGGAGCCGGGTATCGAACCCGGGACCTTTGGTTTAACGTACCAACGCTCTACCACTGAGCTACCCGGGAACTCTAGCCGACACCGATCCAATCTTTCCCTCTATATCCACAGACCTCAAAGTGGGCTAACAACCGTCAAGCAACCAACTTCGAGTGCACACTAACTCCGTGTGACTTTAATTGTGGTTTTCTGTTAACGAACAGTGACGTGTATTATGCAAACCAAGATTTCAGGTATAACTCCCTGTAAAGTTGATTTGAATAATTTCGAGGGAAAAATTCTGTTCGTTAACAGAAAACCACAATTTAAGTCACACAGAGTTAGTGTGCACTCGAAGTTGGTTGCTTGACGGTTGTTAGCCCACTTTGAGGTCTGTGGATATAGAGGGAAAGATTGGATCGGTGTCGGCTAGAGTTCTCGGGTAGCTCAGTGGTAGAGCGTTGGTACGTTAAACCAAAGGTCCCGGGTTCGATACCCGGCTCCGGAACAATTTTTCCCTCGAAATTATTCAAATCAACTTTACAGGGAGTTATACCTAAAATCTTGATTTGCACAGTACTGAGTTAGTACGTTCCAGAAATATGTTCGCATTTTCCAGTGACGAAAGAGCTTTCAATATTGAATCATATTTTCCCATAGGTACTGTCGTGCGTTTGCCTACGTCGCATTTCCCCCACCTGCTTCTGCTCGCCCCTCTGTAAGGCTAGTGGTTAGGCTGTCTTAGCTTTTTTCTGAAAACATTAATTTCTGTTAGAAATTGGACATTACGTAATATTATACAACTGTTTAAAATAACTTACATAAAAGGGCCTCGTTAAGTAGTTAACTGTCACGTGATTTTCCTCCTTTCTACTATTCTGCGACATAACCACTTAGACCAGGCATGTCACAACCCTGCACATTGTGCAATCGCGCACATTGTGCAGCGGTCTGTGTGCACTGTTCGTTTCCTATTCCCCTACCTGGAGGGAGTGAATCAGCGTGAACGGGAGCGCGACAGGGCTGTACAGTTCGGTATCTGCAGTTTCAGATAAGTTATCGTTCCAGGAACACAGTATGTCCTGCAACCCAGAAAAACGAAAATCCTCCAGTCGATTCAATCCCGATTGGCGCTATATGTTTCTTAGTGCAGAATATCGTGGAGATGCACAGTGTTTAGTCTGCAAGAAACAAATGGTATGTAAGAAATTCAATGTTCAGCGGCATTATGAAATGCACCATGAAGTGGATTATAAAAGTTACCAAAGCGAAGAGAGGATAAAATTGATTTCTCACCTTTCAGAAGACGTAAGTACAATTTAGAGGACCTAAATATTTTCTATAATTTTCTACACTTTATTTATACTTTTAGGCATTAACTAAATAAACGTTAATAATTGTTAATTAGTCTATATTAATTGCTTTCAGAATGCTACTAACACTGTTGACTCACAACCTAATCATCATGAAAGCTGCTTACGTGTTAGTTATGAAATATCTTTGAAAATCGCAAAGAAATGTCGTCCGTTTACAGAAGGGGAATTCATTAAAGATTGTATTACCGATGCAGTGCATATAATGTCCCCTAAGAAAGTTAAGAAATACAGCTCGATACCTTTGTCGAGAAATACTGTATCTAGCAGAATAAACGATCTTGCCGAAGACTCAGAACGTCAATTGAGAAGCCTATGTAATAATTTCGTTTCTTTTTCGCTGGCTACTGATGAGAGCACTGACGTATGTGATACGGCTCAGCTTGTTGTATTTATTAGAGGAGTGGATGAAAACTTAGAAATTACGGAGGAATTGTTAGACTTAATTCCTCTGAAAAATACAACAACAGGTGAAGATATTTTCAACGGAATCGTAAAATCCATTGAACGTGTAGGGCTGTCTTGGGATAAATTGACGTCCGTCACAACTGATGGTGCCCCTTCTATGACTGGAGAGAAGCAAGGTTTCGTAGGATTATTAAAACGGCATCTTGAATTAAATAATTTCAAACGTAACATAATAGCTATTCATTGTGTTATTCATCAAGAAGCCTTATGTGCTAAACGTGCAAATATTAAACATGTGATGGATGTAGTATTGAAGTGTGTAAATTTCATAAGGTCACATGCTCTAAATCACAGACAATTCAAGGACTTTTTGGAATCAATTGAATGCGACTACACGGATGTCCCATATCATTGTGAAGTTCGGTGGCTAAGTCGCGCAAAAACTCTCGAAAGATTTTTCAATTTGAGAGAGTACATTTCGGAATTTATGCTTGGGAGGGGCAAAAATATTCCTGAATTAGACGATCCTACATGGGTTCAGGACTTGGCTTTCTTGGTGGACCTCACGAAACATTTGAATGATTTAAACTTAAAACTACAAGGGAAAGATAAACTGATTTGTGATATTAATGATGCAGTGAAAGCATTTAAACTTATGATTTCCTTATGGAAAACACAAATAGAGGATCACAATTTTACCCATTTTCCCTATCTTCGGTCGCTGAATGCTAGAGTGGACGTCCAGAAATACATAACCATTCTGAGCAGTGTGAAAGATGAATTTGACAATAGATTTCATGACTTGGAGGCACTGCAATTGAAGTTGGAACTCTTCACTATGCCATACTCTGCAAAGCCTTTGGACGTTCCTTCCAGTTTGCAACTTGAACTAATCGACTTACAATGTAATTCAGAACTTAAAAAAATCTACATTAATAAAGATATCACTGGATTTTACAAGGCACTTGAACGAACACGCTACCCACAATTTCATAAATTTGCAGCAGAAATGATTTCTATATTTTCCAGCACTTACACTTGCGAACAGTTTTTTTTTCCCTGATGAAGCAAAATAAATTTGGAGAGAGAGCCCGACTTTCAGACGAAAATCTCCGCTCTGTAGTGAGACTTTCTACAGCTAATAAAATAGTGCCAGATATAGAAAGAATAGTATCTGCAAAAGTGAACATTGTGCCTGATAATGAAGCATCGTCATCCAAGTCGGACCAGTAAATACTGTGTTCACAATACGTAATTTGTGTTTCATTGTATCTTCAAATTTACAGTAGTAAAAATTCTTAAAAGATCAATTTGAAACATTTTTCTAAGAGAGATGTTAATTTTAGTTCACTTAATAATTCAAATGTTGTGTTTTTTTAATCTTTATTAAAGGAATATGTAATTGTATGACATATCATTCCAAGGCTAATTGTTTTTAGGGTAACATTTTTTCAATGTTTAGCTTACTATATTATATTATAGACTATTTTGGAACACTTTGAGAGCAGTCTGTTTTTTCAGACGTGAATTTTTATTTATTATTATTATTATTATTATTATTATTATTATTATTATTATTATTAACAAAAAATTTGTCATTTCGTACTCACGAAAAACTACTTCCATAAAATTTAACTATTCTCTTAACAACGTCTGTATTATTAGGAAAAATTCTATTAAAGATCTTGGTGTATTACTCGATTCTAAATTATACTTTCACAATCATGTTCAATATATTTATAATCATTCAATAAGAATTTAATAAGATCTATAACTTATTCTTTTTCTACTCCAGAGTCACTATTAATTCTATGCTTTACTTTGGTTCGATCTAAACTTGAATATGCATCTGTAGCCTGGAATTCCATTACTTCAACTGATTCGGTTAAATTGGAAAATATTCAAAGAAAATTTATTTCCTTATGTGCTTTTCGATTTATACCCAATTCCTCTGACTTTAACTATGAGATTACCTGTAAATATTTTAACTGTTGTAGCCTTTATTCTAGACGTCTAAATCTTGATTATCAATTTCTTTGCAAAGTGATCAAGGGTGATATTGATTGTGAGTCTATCATAAACAACATCAGCCTTCGTATTCCTACAAAAGGTTTAAGATTTCAAAAAAATATTTATAACAGAAATTCAAAATCACTTTCTCCAGTCTGTAGATGCATAAAATATGCCAATTTGCATGGGCACAATTTAGATCCTTTTAAGGTATAGTTTCGTTTTGATTATTAGTATTTACTGTTCTTGTTCTCAATTTTATTTATGTATGTTTTTCTTTATTTAAGATATTTATTTTGTTTTTGCACCTTTGTATCTTCTGTTTGTGTTTTGTGCTGAACTATAATTGGCTCTGGCTATTGTTCAGCACACAAATATTAATAATAAATAAATAAATTATTATAACTACATTATGATTACATAGGCCTATGCCGGTTTCCCTTCAATTTATAAATGTTCCTGCATTTTCTTTCCTTATTATTATTAGTATTATTATTATTATTATTATTATTATTATTATTATTAACCATTTTTTTAACTTATGTAGCTAAGTTTTATAAAATTATAAAATCACCTCTTATTCTGATAGGTGGATGAATTATTTGCCGCTCAAATACTACCATTTACTCAATGCGTACTATTGTATTACACTCGCTCAAAAAACTGTACACGCGCAATTCAAAAGCGATCAGGATTCGAAAATAATTAATTTTCTTAGAAAATCACAATCCACATTAGGTACAATGTAGAACTTTACAATTGTTTTGGGTATGGTGAATGATTGGCCTGTGAGTGTGAACGCGTTACGAAAAATAAAGTGAGTCCGCAGACATAACGAAGACGAGAAATCAGGAATCATAGAAAATGATTATTAATATTTCCTCAATCAAATATAGCTAATAATTATTTTAAAACGGTAGGATTTCATCAGCCCATGTCAAGCTAATAATGTTGTGACAGTTTAGATTAGATTAGTAAAGTTTTCAGAATATATTCGACAACGCTTATTTCTTAATCAGTAGGCCTATTGTCAAGGGAAGACAAAACGTGAGTTTCTTCTCACACTGCCGTCAAAGGTTAAACGACTTACGACTTCCATTTGATAAGCTGTTAAGTTATGAAACTACTGAGCAAGGAATACCTGTGAGGCTCTTGAGGTTGTAAGGGAGCAAGAAAGAAACTATTTGCAAAGACGGAAACATTTTCTGGAAAAATATAATGGCAAATTTTCAATGTTACGTCACTGTATCATGTTGATATACTTCCAGTAATTTATCTTTAATTTTTAATCCAACACCAGAAGCGCAGAATAGATTCTTGTACACCCCTCCAGCTAAGAACTGATAAGAGCAGCGTGTGAATGACGCAATCTGCACAGACAGACGATCCCGTGCACATATACTGCACATTCAGTGCCTCGTTTTTGACATGCCTGACTTAGACGGACAGTAGATAGCATGTCTGGGTAATTTTATCTGTGCGGGTCGGGCAGAAGTGAAGATTTAATTTACATTATGTAAGGCAGTAGTGTCAGAGTTGTAAGCTCCGAAACTGGTTGTAGAGCTAGAGACGAGAGACGTCCAGTCGGAGCGTGAACTTGCTTATGTCTGTGGAAGCACCGGAGCACGCAACGAGTTATAGTGGAGCGCTCCGCTCCGTTTAGGCTGTGTCTGACAACGCTGACGTAAGGTATTCTTTTATATAGTAGGTACAGAATTATTTCAACATGAGTTAGGCCTACTAGTACGAAGGACGAAACTGGTAATTGGAATTACGTACAATAGTCTATAGTGCGATAATATGCACAAAAGAACTGAAGCCTGTATCGAAATGAACGGCCACCATTTTAAAAAATGTGTTTAAATATCCATATTATTATTTTTGTTTCAATTTAACTTCATTCTCTATATTGTAGCCTACGCTAATGTGCTGTAGACAGTGTAATATACAATGCATAATGAATACGTCCACCTGGATAGTTTAGTTCGTGAGTAAAGACACTTATTGTTAATATTGTACTGTATTTTTATTAAACAAAAACCTAATTAAAATTATCAAACTCAAAATCGCGATATTTCCTAGTTTACGTAAATGGGTGAACTACTTTTCTTCCCTTCTATACCTAGTAAAGTGATTTGTTTGTATTTTACGCCAGTATCATTGAACTCCAGTCGTGGAAGGGGGTATCAAACGGTGTTTCCGGTTCTGAACCGTTAATCCAAAAGTATAGCCAGGTTAATATTAAAAATATTAGTAAAAATAAAATGATGTCCCTGTACAGTTGATACTGTCTGAAACTGAATTGACTAATCTGAAATACAAATGATACTATCTGAAATTAAATTGACAAATCTGAAATACAATTTATGTTTTCTGAAATAAAATTAATACTATCTGAAATTGAATTGACTAATCTGAAATACAATTGATACTATCTGAAATTAAATTGACAAATCTGAAATACAATTGATACTATCTGAAATTAAATTGACAAATCTGAAATACAATTTATGTTTTCTGAAATAAAATTGATACTATCTGAAATTGAACTGACTAATCTGAAATACAATTAATGATACTACCTGGAATTAAATTGACAAATCTGAAATACAATTTATGTTGTCTGAAATAAAATTGATACTATCTGAAATTGAACTGACTAATCTGAAATACAATTAATACTATCTGAAATTAAATTGACAAATCTGAAATACAATTGATGTTTTCTGAAATAAAATTGATACTATCTGAAATTGAACTGACAAATCTGAAATACAGTTGATGTTTTCTGAAATAAAATTGATTCTATCTGAAATTGAACTGACAAATCTGAAATACAATTGATGTTTTCTGAAATAAAATTGATACTATCTGAAATTGAACTGACTAATCTGAAATACAATTAATACTATCTGAAATTAAATTGACAAATCTGAAATATAATTTATGTTTTCTGAAATAAAATTGATACTATCTGAAATTGAACTGACAAATCTGAAATACAATTTATGTTTCCTGAAATAAAATTGATACTATCTGAAATTTAACTGACTAATCTGAAATACAATTGATACTATCTGAAATTAAATTAACAAATCTGAAATACAATTTATGTTTTCTGAAATAAAATTGATACTCTCTGAAATCGAATTGACTAATCTGAAATACAATTGTTACTATGTGAAATTAAATTGACAAAGCTGAAATGTAATTGATGTTTTCTGAAATAAAATTGATACTATCTGAAATTGAATTGACTAATCTGAAATACAGTTGATACTATCTGAAATTAAATTGACAAATCTGAAATACAATTGATGTTTTCTGAAATAAAATTGATACTATCTGAAATTGAATTGACTAATCTGAAATACAAATGATACTATCTGAAATTAAATTGACAAATCTGAAATACAATTGATGTTTTCTGAAATAAAATTGATGCTGTCTGAAATTGAATTGACTAATCTGAAATACAAATGATACTATCTGAAATTAAATTGACATATCTGAAATACAATTGATGTTTTCTGAAATAAAATTGATACTATCTGAAATTGAATTGACTAATCTGAAATACAAATGATACTATCTGAAATTAAATTGACAAATCTTAAATACAATTGATGTTTTCTGAAATAAAATTGATACTATCTGAAATTGAATTGACTAATCTGAAATACAAATGATACTATCTGAAATTAAATTGACAAATCTTAAATACAATTGATGTTTTCTGAAATAAAATTGATACTGTCTGAAATTGAATTGACTAATCTGAAATACAAATGATACAATCTGAAATTAAATTGACATATCTGAAATACAATTGATGTTTTCTGAAATAAAATTGTTACTATCTGAAATTGAATTGAATAATCTCAAATACCATTGATAATTTCTGAAATTAAATTGATATTTTCTGAAATACAACTGGAAAAGGTGTAGAATTAACCGCTGCTTATCTCAGACCGGGTCTTGCTTTTATGAACTGTAGGTGTGATGGTAAACTAATATGCGTTGACGACCGTTTTATGAGCTACATCTCCTGAACTTCAACAGTTTCTTTCATGGCGGATATTTAAAGAGAAATCAGCATAATTGTCCGTCCCGCACTTGACTTCTTTTAATTGGCATTGTAAGCCATTCAGGAAACAATATTTTACGTAAATGTCCGATGATTGGTTAACTTTTATGACGAGTTGGTCAATATGTTAGAAACTAGATGCATAGAGGAGGGCCAGGAAGTGTTACGAACGCATCCTACTTACAACTTTATGAAAGTATTGTCCTCGCACTATTGATTTTCGTGTTGGTCATTAGCGTTTACGATGTGAGGGTCCAACATAGATAGACTGCATGTATAATCGTTACCCTGATCGAGTCTGTAGCCCATAGCAACATGCACCGGTGCGTAACAAACACATGCTGCGGAAGGGCATTCAACATGGGGCTGTCGTCTGCCGTGGTATCATTCTGCTTGTAACTTCTCACACAGTTTTCCAGGTGAGTTTCTACGCCAAGACATAACTGTCTCTTGCGATAATAAAGGGACATAACTGTACTGAATATTAGAGTCTCTAAGTTTTACGTAAAACATTTTAGTCTATTAGAAATAAATTGGCTTCGAAGGTAAGTTTTAAAGGCTGTATGTTTTCCCGTATTCTTAAGTTTTTATGAGATTATTACAGCTTACTTTTAAAATAAAATACTACATTACAGCTTTCTGAGAAATTACAAATTTAAAATTTGTGATCAGAGGTTATCAAAATTGTTATGAGAAGCCAAATTATCAGTGAAATATTAACACTTGCTTGCAGTGTGTCTGTTCTATGTGGCTGTATTGCGTCTAAGAGCAATCAGAATAGTAATATGCGTTACAAGAGCGGTATGTTGACGTTTTCATGTTCGAGGAAAACATTGAAAAAGCGAAACGTAGTTGAGCTTTTTTAATTTCCGAGAACATGAAAACAAACATACCTCTCGTGTATCGTACATTATTTTGTGCGAAGATCGTTTATTACATACCTGAAAGAGGAATTCCTAATTAGTTGCAATGAAATCTCCATTTTGGTTTCTGTTCAATGACGGCAACGTATAAAAACTAAAATATCTATCTTCAACATTGTTGCTATAAAACGTTTTCTGTGTTTACTATATTCCAGCAGGCCGTGATATACGTCTGTCTTCCCTCCCCCCCCCCCCCAGTCTATAAATGCAAACTTAAAACAAACGGTAAGGTTATGTAATGATTTATTTTTCATTTTAATATTTTAACAATATTATTTATATAACATATTGCAGTAATAACATCGGCATCTGGAATCTTGTTGATTTTTTCACGGCTTCCTTATTGTTACTTGCATTACAAACGCAGTAACTTTTGTGGTGTTGTAGAGTTTACTTAATTTTCGCAAATATTTAAAAACAATAATTAACATTGCAATTTAGGTGAAATTGCAGTGGTAAGTTTCCAATTTATAATTATTACTATGTTAAACGTCTCTAAAAATAATATGTTAAAAGCCTAAAGCAGTAAAATGAATATGGCGCTTAAGCGGTAAGAAGAGGGAAATTGTTATGTGTGTTACGTTGGGAATATTGAATGTGGTATTTCACACTTACCGCGTATTGGTTTTGCGCGGAAAGCAAGCAAATACGCACGATCTCGCACAATGCCATATTAAATTGCCTTACTCCATGAAAGATTTTCTCAGTAGCTACTATATTCTAATTGTTTGACTCTTAGAATTATATGTAACTAACTTGTCTTCATTTTGCACTTACTACTACTACTACTACTATTATTATTCTTATTATTATTATTATTATTATTATTATTACTTACTTACAAATGCTTTTAAGGAACCCGGAGGTTCATTGCCGCCCTCACATAAGCCCGCCATTGCTCCCTATCCTGAGCAAAAAATAAGTAAAATGAAAATATTCTCAGTCTACCAAAAGTACAATAAAGTATAATAGTTAAAATAATAACAACAAATAAAAAAAATTCTATAATAATTATAACGAAAAATTGATTCTCTTGCCATAACTATTAATACACAAATTCAAGATTAATCCAGTCTCTATAATCATATCCCACCTCCCTCAAATCCATTTTAATATTATCCTCCCATCTACGTCTCGGCCTCCCCAAAGATCTTTTTCCCTCCGGTCTCCCAACTAAAACTCTATATGCATTTCTGGATTCGCCCATACGTGCTACATGCCCTGCCCATCTCAAACGTCTGGATTTAATGTTCCTAATTATGTCAGATGAGGAAAACAATGCGTGCAGTTCTGTGTTGTGTAACTTTCTCCATTCTCCTGTAACTTCATCCCTCTTAGCCTCAATATTTTCCTAAGCACCTTATTCTCAAACGCCATTAACTTATGTTCCTCTCTCAAAGTGAGAGTCCAAGTTTCACAACCATAAAGAACAACCGGTAATATAATTGTTTTATAAATTTTAACTTTCAGACTTTTTGACAGCAGACTGGATGATAAAAGCTTCTCAACCGAATAATAACACGCATTTCCCATATTTATTGCTCTTAATTTCCTCCCGAGTATCATTTATATTTGTTACTGTTGCTCCCAGGTATTTGAATTTTTCCACCTCTTCAAAGGATAAATTTCCAATTTTTATATTTCCATTTCGTACATTATTCTCGTCACGAGACATAATCATATACTTTGTCTTTTCGGGATTTACTTCCAAACCTATCTCTTTACTTGCTTCCTGTAAAATTCCCGTGTTTTCCCTAATCGTTAGTGGATTTTCTCCTAACATATTCACGTCATCCGCATAGACAAGCAACTGATGTAACCTGTTCAATTCCAAACCCTCTCTGTTATCCTGGACTTTCCTAATGTCATAGTCTAAAGCAAAGTTTAAAAGTAGGGTGATAGTACTTCTCCTTACATTATTATTATTATTATTATTATTATTATTATTATTATTATTATTATTATTATTGTTTGTGTTTGTGTATTGTTCCTGTATTGCTATTATTAAATTTGTTAACTTATGCGTTCTTATACTGGTCGAGTGAAAGAGAAGGCCCTATGGCCTTAACTCTGCCAGTAGAAATCTATTAAATAAATAAGTTAATAAGCTTATAAACAAATAAATGAATAATTAAATGAATCAAAAAAATAATAAAATGAATAAACTGCAAATTCTATCAGATATTCAACTAATATTTTGCTAGATTTTAGCAGTGAAGTGCAGGTACAATGCCGAAAGTGAAACCAACTAACAATACAAAATTGAAAGACTAGTCTATATTTGTAAAAGCTCCAGATCGAGTATCAAAATTCAGGAAACAATTCCCTAAATTGTCGCTCCCCCCATTTCCAGTTAAGAGCTGAGGGTCATGGTTAGAAGCTTGCAATTACTACCCACATCACCTCCAATCTGTGAAGAAAGTGGTCCAGTCTTTCAATCCCGATGACGCGGCTGCGATTCAAATACGCCAGGAACTGCTAAAGGATAGAACAATCGAGAAAGAAGTCGTGAATATTAAGTTTTTTTTTATATTTACCGGATGCCATTATTCGATTAGAAAAGTCAGGAGTAGAACTAGTTGAGCAAATAAATATTACGAGGACTATTGTAAATAAACTGAGTGCAGTAGAAGGTGAAGTAGGAAACCGTGTTGGTGAAAAAATGAACAGAGTTTGATTAAAAATGATGGATACGATATTCTTAGTCGGATTTCAGATGTACTAACAAAGCCGTGTCCCAATGACGTCATTAAACATGATATTTACAATTGATTACAACAAGGCACAGTAGGAATAATTGTTTCATCAACAAAACATAGCATTAATTGAAAATGCCATTTCGTTTGGTTCTATATTTTGTTCAACTTTTAATGATACTACATTAGGCTATGTTGTAAACATTGTAGTATATTGCATATATTGTAAATTCTGTAGTATACGTTGTATACACATTATCATATTTCATGATATTGTAAGTAAAGGTTTTAATTTAACACGCTCCTGACAGAAAAAAAAACATACATATTCAGAGGCGAGTTCCATACAGAAGACAACTGTCTATCAGCCATCAATGTTTCCACTGACACGCGAGGAAGCAGAGATTGATATTTAATTATGTATATTTGTAATGTTGTTTATTGGTGTCTTGTGCGTTGCCAAGAAAAACACATGTAGTTCAAAATGAAATGCCGATTATGTACATTATGTAGGCCACTATATATCATTAAACTATAACATTTGTTTATTCTGCAATACGTTTACAGCACGTTGCGTGTAAGTTTGTATGAAGTGGACTGTACTCGTCCATGCTCTGTGACGCAGCTCGCTTGACAGTCACTGAGCTACAAATATCTATACTACGTTCCACCATTCTTTATAATACTCCAAATCCCTTTCCCTGGTAATAACATCCTGCGTTATTTGTGAGCGAAGTATTGAACTTGGACGCACACTACTTGTAGGGTACAAAGAATTGGATGTCTAGCAACTATAAGGGGTGTTAGTCCATTTTTCAATTTTTGTGACTTACACATAGTCTTGTTGTCCAGTTGTCTTTCTGTTTCTAGTAGCAACTCACTATGACATCACGTCATGGTGGGGCCAGATCCCGCAACCGGTCACCCGGAAGTAGCTCTAGCAGTGCTTCGGCTTCTCCGTCCAGCGTCCCGGCGCTCAACTTCACCCTTTACGGCGCTCCAGCACCTCGCTCTGCGCACCGCACCTCTTCAGGTGCTGCCAAGGCCAAGCCGAGACGCCGCTGCACCAAGCCGACACCTCCGCCTCCTGCGAGTCCAATGAGCAGCTGCAGTACAGTCGACCTCCGACTGGACTTGTCTTCTGTGACGGGGGAGGACGCAGAGACCATAATCTGTGATGAGAGTCAGGTGTACTACAGCGAGGAAGGAGTCACTGATGCATTGCACGGAGATGCCTTGTTCGAGCTTTCAAGCAATACTGGTGAGAGAAGCTATATTAATTCAAATCAAAAAGTTTCGGAGGAAGGAATCAGCAAGGAACATTCAAGCGAGGATTCTTGTGTTAGAAAAACTCAAGCTTCTGAAGCGTGCAACATAGAAAATGAAGATAACACATTAATAAATTCGAGCAGTAACAATCATAGGTCATTAGGTTCAGAGCAGGATATTGAAAATCAATCATGTAGCGATATAGAGCCTTCAAGTCAGGGGTTCTCGTACTTAACTGAAGAGAGTTACAGCGACAGTGCCAGAAGCTGTGTATCAAACAGTTCAAGTTATTGTACAATCAGTGAATATTCCACCGATTCTTATAGTAGCAGTAATAATACAAGCAACGTATCAAGTCCTTCAAGAAATTCAAACATTCCACACAATTATTCTAACAAGCTAAATATGTCTAAAAGTATTAATAAAGATATTCCTAATCGAGAAGTTCCGAGTATGAAAATAGGAAACGGGGCAAAATCATTTTCGAGTCCAAGAAAGAGGTTATCAAACCACGCAAGTGAAAGATATGCAATAAAAGTCCAAAATGAAAATTATTTCATCCAGGAAGGTGAAGGTGATCGAAACAAGAGAACAACGCAACAGAGTTCAATAGAAATTGTCAGTATTTGCAGTAAGGATGTAGAATTAGAAATAAAAAAGTGTCCTGATGAAAGCTTGAAATCATATCTGACTGATTGCATTGAAGGACAATGTAAGAATGATAATAGTTCCTCTAAAACTGGTGAAAGAGAGGTATTTTGTTCTGCTATCAAGAAACCTTCATTTCAACAGAGTAAAGAGAAAAATGACAAAGATGTGTCAAATGACAGTAATTGCCGTGTCGTCAGATTTCAAGCTGATGGAAGTCAAGATGAAAGCGAAGGTTTGAATTCTTCACCTGAATTTCATGATTATTTCTCTTTCAGCAAAGGTCATGAAACACCTTCAGAAGAATGGACAATCGAGGAAGAGACAACAGATGAGATGTGTCTTTATTGTGCAAGAAATGTAAATACTTGTGTTTGCTTACCAAATGGGAATGACTATGAACAATACGATGGAGAGTTAACCAACCGATCAATTACAGTTTCTGACTTTGGTACTCCAAGTGCAACTTGTTCTAGACGTGGAAGCAAAATAGATTACCAATGCAGTGAAACTGCACTAGGAGGAGGGGCATCTGCACAAACGTCTTCAGTTGGTGAATGTTCAAGAAGTACAATTTCTTCAGGTTTGAACAGTCGATCAACAGGGAACTCAGTGTCGTCAACTTCGTTTGAAGATGATAGAAATCTAAAAGAAAGAGCATTTAATACTTGTGACAAATATGTTCGGTGTTTGGGAGTTAATGTTGAAATGCGAAGACATGCGTACTCTGCTCCCATTCGGACACGTGCCCCTAACAGAGTCAGAAGTTCATCTGTATTGACTTGTGACTGTAATTCTGGTCGAAGAACGAGATTTCTACTGGAACGTCTCGAGTCTGGTTATTTTTCCGACGTCCCCGTTCCTGATATTCCGTTATCCGCAGGAGAAGTGATGGAAGCTGTACTATATGCCCGACAATTGGTATGTGTCCTGGAACGTGCTCTTGATAGGGCTTTGTCTTTCGGAACGTGCTGTGATAACAATTACTCTTCATCGCGCAAAACCACTTCGAGATCTTCTAACGTGAGAGAAAGAAAACGGTCAAATTCTCTATCCCCAAATTTTCTTCGTCGCTGTGATGATGCAAAACCTGAAGTTATAGGAAGTTATAAGGATAATGGAATAGACGATGTAGAAACTGGGACAGATGTGAGACGAACGCGTTTGGACAATTCTTTGCAATCGGAGGTACAGACTTGTACCGATAGACATCGACATCATCACAAGGACAGTTGCTGCGTACCTCTCCTGAGTCTCTCTCCGGAAGAACTCCAGAAACAGAGATCACTTCTTAAACCCGCTGCAGATAGAAGACTCCATGATGCTGTAGCCAAGGTACTTGATATGGCAGACATCTTGAAGAGTGCGATTACACGCCGTCGTAATGTTGTGGATCCTTCAGATGAAATAACCTGTGGGACTAATAGATCAATTTCAGAATGGTCTCTCGAAGAATCGTAGTTCTAGTGCCTCGAATGTCAGTAATAAGTGAGGTAAGTAATCCCCCCGTTAGAAAACAAATGCAGTATTTTGAAGTTTATTGAATTTATTGTTCTTTTTGGGAAAAGGATGTTTTTTTTTTCTGAATGGAAAGAATTCCTCCAGGATACAAAAATAGGAGTAGTATTAATTCTTGCTCAGTTACTTCGCATCTAGCTTATCTTACTGGAATTCATTGTCGTTAAGTTAAAACAGTATTCAAATCCATAGATTCTCAGTAAGTTAAAATAGTATTCAAATTTATAGATTATCATTAAGTTAAAATAGTATTTAAATTCAAGATTCTCATTAAATTAAAATAGTACTGAAATTCATAGATTCTCATTAAGTTAAAATAGTTTCAAATTCGTAGATGGCCATTAAGTTAAGACAGTATTCAAATTCATAGATTCTCATTAAGTTAAAATAGTATTCAAATTCATAGATTATCATTAAGTTAAAATAGTATTCAAATTCGTAGATTCTCATTAAGTTAAAACAGTATTCGAATTCATAGATTCTCATTAAGTTAAAATAGTATTTAAATTCAAGATTCTCATTAAATTAAAATAGCACTGAAATTCATAGATTCTCATTAAGTTAAAATAGTATTCAAATTCATATTCTCATTAAGTTAAAATAGTATTTAAATTCAAGATTCTCATTAAATTAAAATAGTACTGAAATTCATAGCTTCCCATTAAGTTAAAATAGTATTCAAATTCATAAATCCTCATTAAGTAAAAATAGTATTCAAATTCATAGATTCTCATTAACTTAAAACAGTATTCAAATTCATAGATTCTCATTAAGTTAAAATAGCATTCAAATTCATAGATTCTCATTAAGTTAAAATAGTATTCAAATTCATAGACTCTCATTAAGTGAAAACAGTATTCTAATTCATAGATTCTCATTAAGTTAAAATAGTATTCAAATTCGTAGATTCTCATTAAGTTAAAATAGTACTCATATTCATAGATTCTCATTAAGTTAAAAGTTATTAGCTCAGTTGACATGCACTGTCTTACGACAATCGTAGATCTGAGTTCAAATCTCGGCGATGCAATGGCGGAATTACATTTGTAGCCATGAGTGCGAGTGTTTTTTTCAAGGTTAGCTCTTTTTCACTTGTTATTCCAC
The DNA here is from genome assembly GCF_040183065.1 of Periplaneta americana. NCBI lineage: Eukaryota > Metazoa > Arthropoda > Insecta > Blattodea > Blattidae > Periplaneta > Periplaneta americana. The sequence continues at coordinate 135,007,458 of NC_091130.1, forward strand.
CAACAATTGTTTAAAGAATCTTGTTACGTGAAAGATCCTGAGGAACATTTTGACATCGGCAGTTCAAGGAGATGTAATGTCATCTTCAGAATGCGAAGTCAAACCATATTGCTGTGCATTGTATAAACACAGAAAATATTTGAAAGTAAGTAAAACATCTTGGACTTTTTTCGCTTTTGCTTTACTGTCTAAAAAAAAAGACTCAGTTTTCTTGCTCACAATGATAATAGAGCTAAACAATGATCATTCCTCTCCGTTAAAGGAGTCTATTGATGATTTTGCGTGAACTCTAGCGTAATTTTCTCGTCAAGTATAAGCTTCTTTACTGTGTATATGTGTTTTACTTCAACAAGTATGAAACATTTTTACGCAAATGAGGTGTTAGTATAGTTTTAATCTTAAACTTGTAACAAAGGTAGTTACTGGTACAGTACCTACTTATAACACTACAGACTCAAGTATTACCTTCACATTGATGGCGCTTTTCATTATGTACAGCTAAACTCCTGAGGAAAGCAATTTTGGCGAATATTGACATTGACTCTGAAAACTGACAGGAACTTTGAAAGGAGGCTATGACCCATAGGGGGCTGTTGCGCCACTGATGATGACCATCAGCATTATCATAATTTTTATTGTTGTTATTATATTATTATTACTATAAATAACGCAAGAGTAAATGAAGGGAAATCGGGATACCAAGATTTCTGAAAGATGCTTTACGTCGTCTTCAAATTTATTGTAGGAATATAATTAAAGTGTAATTTCAATTACTATAGATCGAAACGTAAAATGTTGAATGAATCAATTTACTCAAATTGTTTGGTTTTTAATATTCTTTAGTACGCTATAGCTTCTTTAACTCTATGAAACTTGTAACATTCATAGTATCTGTTGATTTCTTTGCTTTTTACGTATGTAATTACAAAGTAGCAAAGAATGTACATTCTTATAAAACAAGACTACCTACTTCCATTAAAGATTCCTTTGAATTTTATGTAAACTCAAAAGAACATTGTTCCGAATACACATTCTGTAACTCAGTCTCCATTAAAATTATTATCTTTGAAGAAATTAAAAATTAATTAATTTAGAAAAGAAATTAAGTTAAGTAATGTGTTAAGTGTTTCGTATGTACGGTAATAAGATCGAATCGTTTCCGATGAGACGTTTTCCTTTACATTATTCTCTTGCAAGTTTTGTGGAGTTGAGTTCCACTCACCTCCACGCGGAGTATTCACCTCCAGGAGCACTACTACTGTTTGTTGCGTTGCAACACGCTGCTTTTCGTATTCTCAAAACTATTGGACGTATCAAAAAACTTATTTGACAAAAGTTGTTAGCATTGATTTGATCTGTTACCTCTGTGAATTAATATAATAGGTTCCTTTCCACCCTATATGTGAAAAGGAAATACCATTTTATGAAATCGAGGTTCTAACTTACAATAATATGAAATGTAAGCTAGTTTAATAAATTTCTGGATATCTTTTTCTAAAATAATTACGAAGAACCACACAAAATGTCTTACATTCTCGTAGTTTATATTAAATCTATAGGTATAGTTTTACTTAGTAAGTTAAAATAGTACTCATATTCAAAAATTCTCATTAAGTTAAAATAATATTCAAATTCATAGATTCTCATTAAGTTAAAATAGTATTCAAATTCATAGGTTCTCATTAAGTTAAAATAGTATTCAAATTCATAGATTCTCATTAAGTTAAAATAGTATTCAAATTCATAGATTCTCATTAAGTTAAAATAGTATTCAAATTCATAGATTCTCATTAAGTTAAAATAGCATTCAAATTCAAAGATTCTCATTAAGTTAAAATAGTATTCAAATTCATAGATTCTCATTAAGTTAAAATAGTATTCAAATTCATAGATTCTCATTAAGTTAAAATAGTATTCAAATTCATTGATTCTCATTAAGTTAAAATAGTACTCAAATTCCTAGAGTCTCATTAAGTTAAAATAGTATTCAAATTCATAGATTCTCATTAAGTTAAAATAGTACTCAAATTCCTAGAGTCTCATTAAGTTAAAATAGTATTCAAATGCATTGATTCTCATTAAGTTAAAATAGTACTTAAATTCCTAGAGTCTCAGTAAGTTTAAATAGTGTTCAAATTCAAAGATTCTCTGAAAATAAATTTTAGCGATGAAGCCTGATGTAAGGATGAGACCTACTGAATAAAAAATCTGTGAATCTGACTTACAGAAGAAGACTATAATGTGAATAATTTCAAGGGAAAAATTGTTCCGGGATCGATACCCGGCCCCGGAACAATTTTTCCCTTGAAATTATTCAAATCTGCTTTACAGGGAGCTTCACCTGAAAGACTAGATTTGCAAGACTATGATGTGTATGGATATGAAAGAATATGGGAGTATTTAGGGTATTTTTGTAATAAAATTATATAATAATATTTTGTAAGAAATTTTAATGGTCAAATAAAAGAAACTTAAAACAATATACATTTACTAGGTTTCCAAAATAATCACAAAAGATCTCCTTTCAACCCATTTCTATAATACATAATGAAAATGTCTGGTACACGTGGATATAATGGAATGAGGGTGGATACCAATATTGAACGAGTACATACACAACCTCCACAATACAAAATAGAAGACAGTCTTTCCGATGTGTACATTTGTAAGCTTGTGGAAAAGCATACAACTATAATAACATAAAACACAAATGTATCACGTACATTCTATGTGATTAATTTATGCTTTCCTAACACCTGTCATTTATATTCACCATCCCCATTATTTCCTGTGAGCTGGGGAAGATATATTGTAACTGATAACGTAGGCACAGATTGACTGTACAACACTACGAAATTACTATTGACTAATACGATAGCATCTTTTACATAATCAATTTCCAGACTTAAACCAGCGAATAGGGATTATATAGAATGGACACTGAGCGAATTTTCCTGTGTTTTGTTTCTCTGTGAGCCGGCGTTTAGTTCCACTTTCAAGCGCTAGAGGTTAGTGTAATCGAGCACACGCTAAGATAATAATTGAGAGTAGAGTTGAGACACAGGATCCAAACATCGCCTACCTTATTGCATAATCCAGTAAAGCTTTGCTTCAAATAAATTCAAGTTAACAGCTTTTCCTTATTTCTCAGTGACAAACTAGTTGAAATCATAATTTTTTTTTTATATTTTGGATATAACATTGTATTATAAAATAATATAATATATTATAAAATTATGTATAAAATTCGTTTAATATTTGTATACTATATAATATAGGTATATGGTTTTACTTCTCGTAAGAGTTTTGTTTTTCCATTTTCAGTGCTATCATATCATTACATATTTTAATCGTTGTTGGTGTCAACGTCTCAACTCACATTATAAAGGAACTCTAGAGTCTAGACATTACAGTTAATGACGGATTTATTATTTCATAGCTCCAATTTGTTTCATTTGAGTACATAATGTACCTAGATGTATTACATTGTGTTATATTTCCGCTGTGTCGACTGCTAGATGGTGTGATGTCAGTGCCAACTTCTGGGAGAAAGCAGAATCTCACGCTCAAACTGGTTTGAAGGTCATTGAAATCAGTTCTGCTACATCAAAGGTACCGACGCGAAGTGTCCATACTGTATAATTATCTATACGCTGCTTAAATTTTGAAATGTTATTAAAACTTTAGAAACTGCGCATCTACAATGGATCTAATATTCTTTGTCTCCTCTCCCCTGCTATGCAATTAAAATGTTATAACTCACCCAAGTTCTACTGCATCCATCATGAGAAAAAAAATTTATCATTCAACGACACATTGTTAGGAATGTCGATTTATATCGAGAAATAGACACTATGTAAGAAATTAACTTAAATATTGGTTTGAATATATTGGACATGGATGACGGAATTGTTCCTTGTTCATTGAAACTAAAAAAGGAATAACTGTAAGCGGAGGAAAAATTCTTACTCTGTTATTCTTTTATTTGTTTGATATTGAAAGAAGGGGAGACTTGAACAAAATCTTTGATATAAGAGAAATACAGGCTGTTGTACGGATACTAGGAAGTTATTACTGGACTTCTTGGACGGTCTTCCTTTCACGAAGTTATTTATGAAGACTGACAGAGATCTCATCGAGATCCGAACATGTTCCAAAATTTCTGGCATAGTTTTTAGTGTCTGACAGCCTTGCAGACGGAGAATTTCTTCATTATCCACAGGAGTTGAATACACCAACGACTCTATATAAGTGCCCCACAAAAAAGTGCAATGGATTGAAATCTGGTGAGCGTGGAGACCAAGCATTTTCGAACGTCGACAAGACGACGAGCTGCTGCCTCTATTCAAACAGGTAGAAATTTTGAACAGTACATATAAGGAAATGTAAACAAAATGCATCATAATAATCCCAGCAAACAAACATATTGGAGTGCACTAGACCCTGCTCAGAAACCAAGCATTTCCGAACCTATTTTGATATAGCCATTTTTTTCTTCTATACATATTAGGAATCCATACCTGAAGTTTTGCCCACTTTTTTCGTTACATCTTGTATGTTGGGTATTGTTGAACCGACCAATGGTAAAGCTATTGTTAGTGTTAAGGGTATGTAATTTCTACTGGTGGAAATGTATAAAATATAATCCAAAAATTGTTACATAGTATTATTTAAAACAACAAAAAAAACATAAAAAATTATCGTTTTGCTATTTATTATCCTAGAAGTGTTTAGAATTTATTTTGGTCCACCGTTGTGGAATAACGGTTAGCCTGTATGACCGCGAAAGGAGCGGGCGTGGGTTCGAGTCCTGGTTGGGACAAGTTACCTGGTTGAGGTTTTTCCGGGGTTTTCCCTCAACTCATTAAGAGCAAATGCTGAGTAACTTTCGGTGTTCTGGACTCATCACCTTCATATTATTCAGACGCTAGATAACCACAGCAGTTGATAAAGCGTCGTAAAATAACTTTTATGTGAAAAAGATAGCGATGTTTGCCTTGGAAACGGTAATAATTATTCCATGTCTTACCAATACTACTTTCAGAATTAATTACTAAAACTATTATACAGTGCGATCGAAAAGTCCCTCCGCAGCTCTTTTAGTTGTAGTAACCTTAGAATACAATCTTGTAGAAAGTTGGCACTGCCCCATTCATTTCGGTTTTACAACCTCACACCTCCAGTCCATCACATGCTTAACGGCCAGTGCTGTCACTTGAATTCTCTACCAAATACACTTGACTTCTCTGCCTAGTGGATTCTCGGTTACACAAACACTGCGGAGGGACTTCTCGATCGCACTGTATTATGTGGCCTATATTGATAGATTCTTTTTATAGTTTATGAAAACAGCCTTGTAAATACGGAAACTTGGTAAGTGTTAAATTATAAAATCAGAACTAAAACTATGGACTGCACTTTCGTGCATTTGTTCGCCATTGTTCCACTATATAAAAAGTAAGTTTTCTTTGAGGAGTCCTCAACGTTATGCATAATTTGTTAAAGTATAAGTTTGAAATAGTCTCCCCTATTATTACGTTAAAGGGAGTGGAAGAATTGTTATAAATTATATTTCTTACATACTAACAATAACAGACCTATAACCTCCTGGTTTGACGATATGTGTCTTACTGATAAACGTTACGTATGTATAATATCTTAAAAAACTTTATGCTCGACCATGCCGAAATGTAGTAATTATATACCTGGTAGCAGTCCTTTAATGCATGTCATTAGAGTACACTTATTCATTAAAGTTCAGATTTTCGATTATTCTCGGATATGCAATCGAAAGACAACTAGCAAAACGTCACGCAGGCTGGAAATCCAATACTGTCGCAGAAGGTTATGTTCTGTTACTATAATAATTAGCGTTAATTGTAAATAATATTCAAATAAATTCAATTTTTCATCTCGTTTTTTAATTCTAAATCAATTTCCAGGTTATATCAACATTAGTTCATGTTACGTTACATCAAGGTCAATGACATTATTGTTCCTCGGAAAAAATCAATACTTTCGCGTCTGCGCACATCTCACAATTTACGAGCTATGCACAAGGTCACTTCCGATCTTCAGTCAGATGCGAATAAAATGAATACTTTTGAATAATTTCAAGTTAGAAATATGGTCGAGCATAAAAAGTCGTATGAAACTTGCCTATAATGGTAATTAAGATACTCGTATGAAAATTGTGAAACTCGCTTGCGCTCGTTTCATAAACAAACACACTCACGTCTTAATTACTATCATTATAGGCTCGTTGCATAATGTACTATAAGTTAATTGCTTAAAATACTTAAAGTCCTTCCTCTTTCTTTCAAGCGGTGTGATGTTCATTCATCAACCAGACTCTGGTATCGATTAAACAGACTGACAGATCTGCTTTCTCTTACAGTTTCACTTCGAATGCAGTGAGGTCAATATAATAGCAAACGTTGAAGATTTTCTATCTTCTTCATTAAATCTTGAATATTTTAGTAACCAAAACATTATGGACAACGATGTGAACAAACATCAAACGAGTCATTCATATCTCGTTTCAATACGTACAAACGTATATGCTACTCTCGTTCGTTGAATAAAGGATGCTTTTAACAGCGATTATCGCTTCTAACACTGCAGTGTGGAAGTGAAATGATTCTACAGATTTTTAGAGCGAATAGTTCATGTTGTTTGTATCAAAAATGTATAATACCATATTGATGGAAAGACCATAGTTGTTTCTTCATTTTTCTATATACACTTTTAACATTTATAAAATATATAAAATTAAGGTGACATTCAACATTTAATTTTTTTAAGGTGACATGTATTTATCTAGGCTGACGAGTTTACTTCCTTGGTTTGAATTGTAAATTATTTAAAACTAGCGTGTAAAAGGGCCTTAGACTAGAAATGTTTAGTTTAAATGTAGTTCTGTTTATAAGTATGCATAAGAATGCAATTATTTGACTTATTTGAACTGTTGTATCAGTGAAGCGAGGTGAGTCAGTGAAGTTATGGTTTTACAGTGCAGTGAACAGTTCCGATCAGTGATAATTTATAGCGTCAATGAAATGTGTTCTATAGTGTCAGTGAAATGTGTTACAGAGTGTCAGTGAAATGTGTGCTAAAGTGTCAGTGAAATGCGTCATAGTGCCACTACAGGGAATGAGATGAGAGTAAAGTGAAAGACTATTGAAACTTATGTAGGACCTATAGATAATTATGTAGGTTGTATTGTAAAATTAGGTATTTTATTTTATGTTTTATTATTATTGTGTTAAATTGTATTGTGTATTATTATTGTATTGTGTGTAAAATTGTATATGTGTTGTAAAATTGTATTGTGTATTGTAAATTTTATTGTGTATTGGTTATCATTTTATTGTGTATTGTTAATATTGTATATACCACTGCCACCGGGTGCTTGCCCACTTGCAGTGTAAATAAATACATACATACATATCATCATCATCATATCATCATCATCATCATCATCATCATCATCATCATCATCATCATCCTGTCAGTACTAGTCCCAAAAGAACTGTTACGGCCTGAAAAAGCGATTTTCTTGCCATCTTTTCATAGATCGACCAAGTGACCGTTTCCCATTTGGACGATACTTCATTATTGCCTTAGGGATCTTGGATGAAACCATCCTTGAGACGTGTTCCTTCCATTTTAACTGATATCTGGAGATATAGTCCAGTACTGATGACACATTAAGTTCTTGAAGGATATCTTTATTTTTCTTTCGATCCCATTTAGTGTAGCCAGCTGTTCGGCGCATGCATCTCATCTCGCAAGCTGTTAGTCTGCTTTCATCTTTTGTCCTTATAGTCCACGCTTCACTCCCATAACATAAGACTGGTCGAGCTGTTATTTGATAAAAACGAGTACGAGTTGATTTTTGTAGTAATGGAGGTTTTAAAACTCTATTAATGATGCCCATCGATTTGTTGAATTTTACAATTTTCTCTGATAAATCTAAATTTTCAACAAAAGAAAGTTTATATCTAAATTATTAAACTCATTAACTCTTCCCAAAATTGTGTTATTTAAAAAAAAATTCCATGGTATTGGGTATTTATCACAAAAGGCCATACCATATGTCACTGATTAAATTCTAACTTCTATTGTGTTAATCTTTAGGAGTCTTGTGTTCACAAAACTTAGAAACAAGTCAAGCAAAATAAATCCTGAAGATTAACATAGTAAAGAAGTTAGAAATTTAATCAGTGACCATAGTTTTCTCAGAATTTTTTCCCAAATGTTTAACACTTTCTTATTTGGTAACTATTGCGAATTAGATCGTCATTTTTATCCATATCGATAGGAAATCTAATCAATAATCATTTATCCCTCTGGCGTATTTCAATAGTGTGGACGGTTTTCGTGTCAATTTAATTTAAAAACCACTAATTTCAAGCCACTCAACGAAGCAACCAGATTGTAACGTTGTAGCCAGAAAGGGAGGCGGGAGGCAGTTCACGTAGGCTGAGTTCGTTGACCTCTTACATCTGTATTACGAGAAGAAAGGGACTGTTAGCGGCGAAGTTGCCAGATTGCTAAAACTTCCAACTTAATTTTCTAATTACCCGTGCATTTACTCATTTAATCACAACACGTAATATAGGATTTCTATTCATTTAAGTGTACCCTATCATCCCTTTAAATCTGCAGGATTATTTCACTTCCACTCTGTATATATCTTTATGCTCGACCATGCCGAAATGTAGTAATTATACACCTGGTAGCAGTCCTTTAATACATGTCATTAAAGTACACCTACTCATTAAAGTACAGGTGTTCAGCCAATGACAAGTCAGCTTACAGGTGTTCAGCCAATGACAAGTCAGCTTTGTACCTTATAAAACCGCAAGTATCGATTATTCTCGGATATGCAATCGAAAGACAATTAGCGAAAAGTCACGGAGGCTGGAAATCCAATACTGTCGCAGAAGGTTATGTTCTGTTACTGTAATAATTAGAGTTAATTGTAGATAATATTCAAATAAATTCAATTTGTCATCTCGTTTTTCAATTCTAAATCAATTTTCAGGTTATACCAGAGTAATGTTCATCTTATTCTGTGCCAAAGTCAATGAAATTCGGCTTCGGAAAAAATCAATACTTTCGCGTCTGCGCACATCTCACAATTCAGGTCAGTTCGCACATAACCATAATTCTGAATACTTTCAAGTTAGAAATATGGTCGAGCATAAAAAGTCGTATGAAACTTGCCTATAATGGTAATTAAGACGCTCGTATGAAAGTTATGAAACTCGCTTGCGCTCGTTTCATAAGCAATCATACTTGCGTCTTAATTACTATCATTATAGGCTCGTTGCATAATGTACTATTATGCTCGACCATGCCGAAATGTAGTAATTATACACCTGGTAGCAGTCCTTTAATGCATGTCATTAAAGTACACCTATTCATTAAAGTTCAGGTTTTCGATTATACTCGAATATGCAATCGAAAGACAACGAGACAAACGTCACGGAGGCTGGAAATCCAATACTGTCGCAGAAGGTTATGTTCTGTTACTATAATAATTAGCGTTAATTGTAAATATTATTCAAATAAATTCAATTTGTCATCTCGTTTTTCAATTCTAAATCAATTTTCAGGTTATATCAAAATTAGTTCATGTTACATTACATCAAGGTCAATGACATTATTGTTCATCGGAAAAAATCAATACTTTCGCGTCTGCGCACATCTCACAATTTAAGAGCTATGAACAAGGTCACTTCCGATCTTCTGCCAGATACAAATAAAATGAATACTTCTGAATAGCTTAATTTCAAGTTAGAAATATGGTCGAGCATAAAAAGTCGTATGAAATTTGCCTATAATGGTAATAAGACGCTCGTATGAAAATTATGAAATTCGCTTGCGCTCGTTTCATAAAGAAACATACTTTCGTCTTATTTACTATCATTATAGGCTCGTTGCATAATGTACTATTAATATTCCAGTTTCTTTTATGCTTTACTTGATATAACAAATAATTACATTTTAATTCTACTCTCATACATTTCGTATAAATTATTATTATTATTATTATTATTATTATTATTATCGATTAATAAGATACTATGTAATGATCAGAATACACAGCCTAAACAAGAAAGAAAATGGATTGGCGGGTGAGAAATGGATTCATCGTAATAATAGAAATCTCATTACAAATTTGAACGGTTTGGAGTAGAGCTCTTTTCCCCCCTGTTTTCTGATTTTTAAAACCACCTTTTATAACAGAGTTGATTGGAAAATTATTACTTAAGACAAAGACTCAAGTATATAATTTTACATTAACAAATGGAGAGTAAAATATAAAAAACTGGAAAAATAATATTAAAAATATTATACTTCACAAAAATATTAATCTTGATAGAGTAGCTCTCAAGTATCTTACTCGTATATTGTGAGTCGATTAAATTTCAATATAGGCCTGCTGCATGTAAATCTACGAAAGAACAGCTTAAGTTAAATGAATAATTTTCCTACAGTTTTATTCGAATTTTCGTTTTATGAATATTTTAAATTTTCAATTACTCGAAAACAGACCTCTCACTCTTACAATTTAATGTATATATTTAAAAGGAACTCTCGATTATACGCAATAAATGTCAGCATTGTTCACTGGTTGCCATAAAATGTTATATGATACACATGTGTGAAATTAGGACGCGAATATATAAATGTTTTAAGTAAACATACATGGCAATTTAATAAAATGTCTGTCGGAGTACGAAGAAGATATACATCGCACCCTGGCAATTTCCTGTTGAATGGGGGTTGATAAGACTTGATTTCATGACCAAGATAATGTTGCCACATACTAGCTCGATATTTGAAATTTGTTCAACCTCTGCTGGTCTATAAAGCACATTCAGTTCATGTTACCTGGCAAGATACATTATACTACACCAGGTTTGGGGACTAATAACTCAATCGAGTCATTGCAGATATCTTAACTCCCCGCTCCAACTTCCCCGTCTGAGACGAGTACACAGGAAGATAAGCATTACTCAGTGGCGGATTGTCTAAGATACATTATACTACACCAGGTTTGGGGACAAATAACTCAATCGAATCATTGCAGATATCTTAACTCCCCACTCCAACTTCCCCGTCTGAGACGAGTACACAGGAAGATAAGCATTACTCAGTGGCGGATTGTCTAAGATACATTATACTACACCAGGCCTGGAGACTAATAACTCAATCGAGTCATTGCAGATATCATCTTAACTTCCCACTCCACCTTCCCCGTCTGAGACGAGTACACAGGAAGATAAGCATTACTCAGTGGCGGATTGTCTAAGATACATTATACTACACCAGGCTTGGGGACTAATAACTCAATCGAGTCATTGCAGATATCTTAACTCCCCACTCCAACTTCCCCGTCTGAGACGAGTACACAGGAAGATAAGCATTACTCAGTGGCGGATTGTCTAAGATACATTTTACTACACCAGGCCTGGGGACTAATAACTCAATCGAGTCATTGCAGATATCCTCTTAACTCCCCACTCCACCTTCCCCGTCTGAGACGAGTACACAGGAAGATAAGCATTACTCAGTGGCGGATTGTCTAAGATACATTATACTACACCAGGTTTGGGGACTAATAACTCAATCGAGTCATTGTAGATATCTTAACTCCCCACTCCAACTTCCCCGTCTGAGACGAGTACACAGGAAGATAAGCATTACTCAGTGGCGGATTGTCTAAGATACATTATACTACACCAGGCCTGGGGACTAATAACTCAATCGAGTCACTGCAGATATCCTCTTAACTCCCCACTCCACCTTCCCCGTCTGAAACGAGTACACAGGAAGATACGCATTACTCAGTGGCGGATTGTCTAAGGCTTTTACGAATTTTCGGCTCTCGCTGGTCTGAAATCCATCACTGATGCACTGATACCTACTGTACGTTTGTTTATAAGGCAATGTAAGCGAAAAGGACATGGGCGGGGGTTTCTCCGTCCCTTTCACTTCCCCGTTGTGCCCACTACACTGTCTTCAAGATCATGTTGCCAGTTTATCTCTAGCAGATGACATTTTAACCAGAAGTCCCGTCAAGACGTCAACGCTGTTCACTCCCCTGGTATGCATTTTCCTCTTGCTCACAGAACTATTTTATTTGTGGCCGCTTGAAAAATTATAAATTAGTATAAGATTTGGTGTCATAATTGCATAATAATAAGTACAGCACTTCTGTTACTCAGGGCCTATACACAGATCTCGGATTTTATCTCTGCCGGTAAATGGCAGTTGGGATTCGAGAGCTTGTCATTGTTGAAGGCGTTGAGTACTAGTAGGCTTGCAACCGCTGCTTTCCCTCTCAGCTAGAGATGGCCGATATTTCACAAACCGATATTTTGTCACAGGTATTTTTTTGTCACAGATAAACCTGTGACTGATGACGCGAAATATCTGTGACAAAATATCGCTATCGAAATCTGCTCCGTATTCAGTACTCTGTCACCGTTGCAACGTCTGTGACTGATATTTTCTCCTCTACGTCGTGGGTTTGCGCATGCGCATGATACAATAACAGCACTCGGGCGGTGGTATTTGATTATTTTTTCGTGATACTTTGTTCTATATTATTTTTTTCAAAGTGATGATGTGTTGCAAAGTTATTAGCGGCATTATATTAATATAATCATGAATCTGACATTTTGTTTTCATATTAAGTCTGAATATATGTTTTGTAAATATTTTATATATTCCCCCGAGATCTTCACATTTTCATATTACTGTGAATATATATTAATGTGTAAGTATTTTCCACTCAATTTTTACGCAGTAACAATTTTTTTTTTTTAGTTATACTATTAATTACAAACAGAATAGTTACAGGAGCATATATTATTTTAATAACTTTACATGCACTTCTCTCATTTATGTATGATCCAGTTTTAATGTATAGCTCTAACACGAACAGTGCAGGGTAGTATTAATTAAAATAATTAAACTTAAAATAAAATTATTTGTAATAAGTTCATTACCGGTATGTTGTTTATGGTTATTAACTCTTAGGAAATCGCACAGTGCTTTCTAACATTGGTACTCGTGTGGGGTGTTATTTCACCCAATTAATAGGCCTAATCAATGTTTTAAACTTGATATTTAGTGATATTTATCTAGATATTGTTAAAATCATCAACTTGCAAGTAATTTTCAACTTTTAAATATAATAATATGGGGTAGTTAGCAAAAATTGTCAATTTTATAAATTCCAAAAAGATCTGACACCTAGCAGACACTGCTCCAACAAATCGTTCTCATTGCCCTTGCTCACTTTTAAAATAGACCTACACTTATACATAAATGGGTAATTAATTACATTTGAAAATAAGGGGTATCAAACGTAAATCATGTTAGTTCACTCCGTGTCACTGAACGTTATGCTCTTCCGAACTTTCGAAGCATTTCTCACAAGCCGACAACAGCACCTATAGAATTAAAACCGAACGAGATAAAACTTACTTGGCTAAACTAACCTTGAGGTAGTTTCCTTCGTATTCACCTTATACACCTTGCATATACGAATCTGTGACAGGTTAGGTTTGGTTAGTTTAGGCTTTGTTATGCCTTGGATATACGATCAACTGCATCTCCACAAACAATCAAATTCAACGATTTTCACTTCCGAAATCACCGAAACTACCTCAGCGCTAGTTTAACCTGAGCAACTGTCTCTCCACAAAAAAATTCCTTATAAATGCAATGATTTTCACATCCGAAATTGCCGAAACTACTTCAGCGCTAGTGTCACCATCTTATTATAAATGATATAGTGATTACACGATTTAAATAATAATAATAATAATAATAATAATAATAATAATAATAATAATAAATAATAATAATAATAATAATAATAATACCATTGGTTACCAATACTTTATCTTGTGTAAAATCCTGTCTGAACAACTGTCTTGTTCTGTAATTATTTTCTATTGTTTTTCCGAATACTTATGTTTCGTTAATTTTTATTCTGACTCAATATTATAATGTTAGTGCACGACTTAAAATAATTTATCGATTATATTATATACAATAAAAAGAATCAATTTTTAAAACGATTAGGATAATCACATAACCTCAATTTCTCCGCACCCAACTACATTAAAAATTATCAACTGATTCCATATCTACAATCAACTACGATAAAACCTCTTGGTATATGAGGTTAACTTTTTACATGTTACTGTTCAGTTAGATTAGTATTTATTTGTTAATGGTACATGTACATAATTTATTTGTTGGATTTTCCCATATAAACCACTGAAGTGTGGCGTGTATAGAGAAATCGTATTCACATTGCACTGCTCTTCAATATTTCCTGTTAATTTTTATCGGTGTGACAAAATATCGGTATAATTCATGCATATTGTGCTTACTTAGCGATATAAAATATCGGTGTGACAAAATCACAGATAAAAGTCACAGATATTTAATTGTCACAGTCACAGTTGTCATAGATACTTGAAAATATCGTTTAAGCTCAACTCTACTCTCAGCGAATTCCGGATCTCAGCGGACCGGTGGACAACAATGACGTCACGCTGCAGCGAAATAGGAACAAAACTGCTGGAAGGATCGATGGCTGTCATAGTGGTTGTACAAATTGTTGTCTGTGCTACGCTAGCAAGATTTTACGAAGTTTCCGTTCTGCCATCTCGTTCAAAGAAAAGAGAGCATAAACAATTTATTTCTTGAACCGGTAGTAATAACTGGTCCGTTGACATGTTCGCTCATAAGCCATTAACATATTGTTTTTACGTTGTGCTCATTACAAACAATACAGCAGAACACACCGCCATGACACAACAGTGCACGATATCATTCGTCTGCTAATTCCCGCCCTACACAAGAACCAATCAGATTCACTGATGGCGGTTGATGGATACTGCGACCACCTCTGCATGCTGATGGAACCGGTGCGACACCGGTGGAGCATCAGTGACGCCATCGGTGAAATTCGGAACACCGTGATGCCATCAGATTGCTCAGCGCTGAGATTCGGAATACTCTCTCTTCCTTTCCAGCGCAAGTTATGACGTTACCCACTAGTACAACCGCTGCTTTCCCTCGTCCTCTCCATTGCAAGTTATGACGTCGCCCGCCGGCAGAGATAAAATGCGAGATCTGTACCTTTGATAATGATCCCAGTAGTATAAGGAATATGAATATGAAAGAAACATTCTATCTCGCAACACAATACTCCACTAACTGGGAAAGCCTAAAACTTTAGAATACAGTCTCTTGTGTCGAAATATCTTTATGTTAATGTGTCAGGCTATCTTACAATATTTTGATAAGTAAAGATCTCCTATTGATTATGCATTTAGCACACAAAAATGGAGACTCTCACAGGTGTTGGAGAATAAATTATTTTCATTCTTAATTTTCGTATACGAGTATCTTTTCCACAGCTTTCTCTCTTTCATCAATACGGATAATCGAGAGTTCATGAGAACAACGTATTTCCCTTGATCACTGACATATGCTCGACGAGCACGTAAGGGATTAATCTTCAAAAAATAAAACATACTCTTACAACATGTGGGATTAAAGACCCACAACTACAACGCTACAACACCTCAATGATCCCAAAATACCATATAAAACCATTCTGACTATAACAAACATAGAATACGGCGGCGTTTTGGAGTGGTCACTTTGATACACAATTCCTTGTTACAGACTCCCTACCGTCCTAGTCTCGAACTGAATGCAGCTTCAAGTTACGTGACAAATTCCACTTTTTCTAGCCTTAGACCCTAGTTCTCACATCACCTGTCTCAAGCCTACAATATTACCATGTCTTTGAACAAGCCCATGGCTGCTCTAGCCGCTTCAACATCACCGTGGACGCCAGTAACTGGTCCACTGTGTTATACCGACAAGAAATAAGTGTTGCCATCGTCATCAGTGGCTTGCAGATCGGCTGGTATTTGTGGGTGTTACGTCCTCAGGTTTTTGTCTGTTTTCCCGTTTCCCCTCCAGCGCCTTCCTCTCTTTCTGTCTTTCCTCTTCCTCCACGTCGTCTTCCTCCTCGTCTTCCTCCGGAGCCTCTGTTATAACACTAGACTGGATCCAGTCCCGAATGCGATCTTTCTTCGCGCTGCGGTCCACCGTCGTCTCTATTCCGTATTGAGTCAATGTGAACAGCAGTTGGTTCTTCTCTTCAACACTGCTGTGGAAACTGTACATGGAAGGACAGAGGCCGTCGTCGTCTACACCGTTGTCTGCAAGGAAAGCACAAAATCAGGTAATCAGCAAAATTTTACAACAAAGATTATCGTATCCATGAAACAGTAACATTTTAAGTTAAAATTTTATATCAAAGATTATTGTAATATAGGCTTAAACATGTTATGAGTAGTGCCTCTGATATATTAATATGTTAAGTTAAAGATTGTTGTAATAAAGACTTACACATGTTAAGAGTAGTACCTCTGATATAGTATCATTTTAAGTTAAAGATTATTGTAATATATGTTTAAACATGTTAAGAGTAGTGTCTCTGATATAGTAACATTTTAAGTTAAAGATTGTTGTAATATATGCTTAAACATGTTAAGAGTAGTGCCTCTGATATAGTAACATTTTAAGTTAAAGATTATTGTAATATATGCTTAAACATGTTAAGAGTAGTGCCTCTGATAGTAACATTTTAAGTTAAAGATTGTTGTAATATATGCTTAAACATGTTAAGAGTAGTGCCTCTGATATAGTAACATTTTAAGTTAAAGATTATTGTAATATATGCTTAAACATGTTAAGAGTAGTGCCTCTGATAGTAACATTTTAAGTTAAAGATTGTTGTAATATATGCTTAAACATGTTAAGAGTAGTGCCTCTGATATAGTAACATTTTAAGTTAAAGATTGTTGTAATATATGCTTAAACATGTTAAGAGTAGTGCCTCTGATAGTAACATTTTAAGTTAAAGATTATTGTAATATATGCTTAAACGTGTTAAGAGTAGTGCCTCTGATATAGTAACATTTTAAGTTAAAGATTATTGTAATATATGCTTAAACATGTTAAGAGTAGTGCCTCTGATAGTAACATTTTAAGTTAAAGATTATTGTAATATATGTTTAAACATGTTAAGAGTAGTGCCTCTGATATAGTAACATTTTAAGTTAAAGATTGTTGTAATATATGCTTAAACATGTTAAGAGTAGTGCCTCTGATATAGTAACATTTTAAGTTAAAGATTGTTGTAATATATGTTTAAACATGTTAAGAGTAGTGCCTCTGATAGTAACATTTTCAGTTAAAGATTGTTGTAATATATGCTTAAACGTGTTAAGAGTAGTGCCTCTGATATAGTAACATTTTAAGTTAAAGATTATTGTAATATATGCTTAAACATGTTAAGAGTAGTGCCTCTGATAGTAACATTTTAAGTTAAAGATTGTTGTAATATATGCTTAAACGTGTTAAGAGTAGTGCCTCTGATATAGTAACATTTTAAGTTAAAGATTATTGTAATATATGCTTAAACATGTTAAGAGTAGTGCCTCTGATAGTAACATTTTAAGTTAAAGATTATTGTAATATATGTTTAAACATGTTAAGAGTAGTGCCTCTGATATAGTAACATTTTAAGTTAAAGATTGTTGTAATATATGCTTAAACATGTTAAGAGTAGTGCCTCTGATAGTAACATTTTAAGTTAAAGATTGTTGTAATATAGGTTTAAACATGTTAAGAGTAGTGTCTCTGATATAGTAACATTTTAAGTTAAAGATTGTTGTAATATAGGTTTAAACATGTTAAGAGTAGTGCCTCTGATATAGTAACATTTTAAGTTAAAGATTGTTGTAATATATGCTTAAACGTGTTAAGAGTAGTACCTCTGATATAGTATCATTTTAAGTTAAAGATTATTGTAATATATGTTTAAACATGTTAAGAGTAGTGTCTCTGATATAGTAACATTTTAAGTTAAAGATTGTTGTAATATATGCTTAAACGTGTTAAGAGTAGTGCCTCTGATATAGTAACATTTTAAGTTAAAGATTATTGTAATATATGCTTAAACATGTTAAGAGTAGTGCCTCTGATATAGTAACATTTTAAGTTAAAGATTGTTGTAATATATGCTTAAACATGTTAAGAGTAGTGCCTCTGATATAGTAACATTTTAAGTTAAAGATTGTTGTAATATATGCTTAAACATGTTAAGAGTAGTGCCTCTGATATAGTAACATTTTAAGTTAAAGATTGTTGTAATATATGCTTAAACATGTTAAGAGTAGTGCCTCTGATATAGCAACATTTTAAGTTAAAGATTTTTGTAATATATGCCTAAACATGTTAAGAGTAGTGCCTCTGATATAGCAACATTTTAAGTTAAAAATTGTTGTAATAAAGACTTAAACATGTTAAGAGAAGTGCCTCTGATATAGTAACATTTTAAGTTAAAAATTGTTGTAATAAAGACTTAAACATGTTAAGAGAAGTGCCTCTGATATAGTAACATTTTAAGTTAAAAATTGTTGTAATAAAGACTTAAACATGTTAAGAGTAATGCCTCTGATATAGTAACATTTTAAGTTAAAGATTGTTGTAATATATGCTTAAACATGTTAAGAGTAGTGCCTCTGATATAGTAACATTTTAAGTTAAAGATTGTTGTAATATATGCTTAAACATGTTAAGAGTAGTGCCTCTGATATAGTAACATTTCAAGTTAAAGATTGTTGTAATATAGGCTTAAACATTTGATTAAGAGTAGTGCTTGTGAAACAATAACACTTTAAGTTAAAAGTTTAGAACAAAGAATATGTTTATCCTTTTGTAATACACAACGCAGCCCCACTCTTGAAATCATTCTTTTATGTGTGTGTTTGTTGTTCTTGATGCGGAAGTAGTCTGTTCACATCGTACAGCACCACACGTCACTACTGTCCGTCAAATAATTTGGTTCATTGCACAAACTCCGTACCGTAAACTGGGGTAAAGAGGATCACATGTGGTAAAGTGGATCATATGTGTATTGTTAGATAAGTCAGCGCCACATGGTTCACACATGCAAAGAAAACTATTTTTAGTGGCACTTATAGAAGAAAGTTTTTTTTTCATGTGTGATCCATGTGGCGCTGCCTTATCTAGGCAATACACATATGATCCACTTTACCA
The DNA here is from genome assembly GCF_040183065.1 of Periplaneta americana. NCBI lineage: Eukaryota > Metazoa > Arthropoda > Insecta > Blattodea > Blattidae > Periplaneta > Periplaneta americana. The sequence goes on from NC_091130.1 coordinate 135,026,643, forward strand.
CATGTGATCCTCTTTACCCCAGTTTACGGTACTCGCTTAACTTCAAAGAGTAGTGGCTAAGATCCCTGTCTCTAATGATTAGCAATGTGTCAGTTTTCTTTGTAAGTACGATACAGATAAGTTTTATTATCGAAATGTATGCAGCATATTTCGGCAGCAGCAATTGCCTTTAGGAAGCCTGTTGCAGACTGTTGCATAGCTTAAGAAGGTAAGCAGGAAGTGTAAAATGGTCAAATATAGCATTTTTTGTTTTTAGACCTACAAAATTTGCATTTATCTAGGATAAATTTGATGTATAATTTATTGCAAAAATAATGTTTGAAGCTTCTAAGAGAGTTTTAAATTATTGGTGTGAAACTTGTGTATTTAATGCCACGCTATCTTTTAGATTTTTTGTTTCAATCCTGAAATAGTTTCAGAATAAAATCATAACTTCCATAGAATTTTCTCGTCATTATCATGATTCTAGGTTTTGTGTTCAAAAATAGACAAAATGTTTCTTAATTTCCCGTAAACTTAATTTTTCAAACTAAATGCCAATTTTTCTCAGGATTGGTTGAACCAATGTGCATGAAGCTTTGTGCACACATTATTCAATCATGTCTGAATTCTGTGAACTAAAATTATTTAAATACTTTAATTATTTCATAGAAGTCCATACCAATAATCACTTCAAAATAAGAAGAAAATTACATTAAGTTTTCAAATTTACAAAAAAATCACATACAATTTTCAAACCAATATAGAAAAGTAATTCTAGTTCCCAAAATTAACTTTTGTCTTTAATCTATGTCAAAAAAATTTCATTCCAATCACTCCACTAGTTTCTGAGAAAAAGGGGCATTTATATCTAACTGTTTTCAATTTATTTTCTGCAATGTTTATTTTTAAAATAGTCTATTAAAATTTACACTTCTTGGTTACTTTAGAAATTGTATTGTCAGTTGGATCAACGTATCTGAATGATCATCACCTGCTTGTCTGTCGAGGGATGTTCTGGTGAGCCATCTGTCCTCCAGGAACCTCGTGAGATCTGCCAGACCTCCCGGCCGTTTATCAGCCCGGGGCTCCAGGAACTTCCGGAACATCCTCTGAGCTCTGGAGGTGAGGATCTTGAACAGCTTGGGCCGCCTCACAGGCATCAGCACCCCGTTGCTGCCGTGCCAGTGCAGGTACCTCACGTACCTGGGGTCGTCGCTGCCTGCCTTCTGCCACGGCAAGCACCCTGTCAAACACACGAATATCACGATGCCGAACTGCCACACGTCGTGCGAGGTCTCCGCCCTGTAACAGAATCGACCAGAGAGTCTCTATTACTAACAGTCGGAGCGTCATGAACAACTCCGTCTGTTGTGGCCAAAATGAAAGAAACAACTCTTGACAGCCCCGAAATGTATATTTTTTAACTCTCTCCATCTGCTTCTCCAATCCCTCAGCCAATGGGAATTGGATACGTCACTCGCACCACATACGAAGTGGACACGTCTTTACCACTTATGACCGAGTGCACCAATCTCGGTTAGAATGCGTGGTTAGATACTCATGGTTAGGGAATGGAAGTTGATGCATTTGCATATTTGTTCTATCGTTGTGTGAATATGCTGAAAGATTATCTACATGAATCACACATTTCTGAATAATGATATTGCTTTTATTGTGAATAAAAGAGCATATTTTATCTTTATTTATAAAAGCATCATATTGTGGCAACCGTGCTGGAAGATTCTCGTTGCCTCGGGAGTCTACGCGCGCGTCCGGCGGAGAGGGAGACGCTGGAGGCTAGGCTCGAGCTCCGGTTAGCGATGGGCGCGGCGCGGCGAGGGGAAAGAAGACTGCGGTCCCGTCGCGGAGCGAAGGGGACGGAAGTAAGGAAACGTCTGGAGACCGATTGTTGCGGGCTCCAGAGGCTTCGCGACAAGTACATTCGAGAACGTGTAATTAAATGAATAAAAACTCGAGCAGCCTTCAGTCAGTCAGTTTAGTTTAGGTTGTCAGCTCTGAGCTAGCTAGTCTTCAAGGTGAACTTGAGTTCGATGTGCAGTGAACTTGAGTAGATCCGCAACTGTGGCAGCGTCCAGACGAGTGCGGCGTATCCGGAAGTCTTTGGTTCGAAGTACAGTGAACTGTGTCTGAAAGTCTTGGGTTCGATGTACCGTGAACTTAAGTGAGTGAGCTAGAAGAACTAGCCAAGGCGAACGAACTGTGAACTGAGAACTGACAGTTTTGTTTTGTACATAGTGCTTTGTGAACATTAGTTGGAATTAGGAGTACATTGTTGTTCTTTTCAATAATACACGTGAATTGTCATTGTCGTTCGGTGGAGTGCAATAACGAGTACTGTGTTGCTGTGTTGAGTGGAATACCCATTGTTGACGGGTGTGATTAAAATTAGAAATAAAACTCGCATTATTGTTGAAAATAAAAGTTACGATATTTAAACATTTATGCAGGGAAACTGCATATTATGTATGTTTATTTGTCTTTCCCTCATTTTTAAAAGTGTGTAACCCCGTAAACACGACCAATTTATGTTGATGAATTTTGAACGTGACGATGACGCCCTCATAGGGAGCCTCTCAAGTTAGCAATTGGTATTCCTTACTGCAATCTTTAGCAGATTTCGATAAAACAATATCCAGTTTAAACATCAGTTTCAGTTGTAGGAGATAAAGTGAACGAGAATACAGCAAATGAGTAGCTTAATATCAAAGGCGGACATCTGACCTTCAGATGAAATTTAGATAATGTGGATTCTTATACATTTTTTCATGCTTTTTTTTCAGTTATGGTGAAACTATACAGAAACTCTAACACTACATTTATAAAAATAAATTGTTTTAAAATACTACAAAGAACACTGTGAAACAAAAAAGTGCCTCTAGATCAAAACTATGGAAACGACAGATGTTCCTCTTTGATTTTAAACTATATTCTTTCCAAGAACCTTGGATATTATCAACTTAACCCTTTGAAAGCAAAAATTATTTTTTTATATTTTTCATATCATGGTTCATACCAAAGCTTCAATCAATTTTTTTTTTCAACATTTTAACTCTGCGCACAATTTCAAAACACAGATGGCACCTCTATGTATAATCAAGAGGTGGTTCCTTGGTGGAATATCTGTGCCATAAAATTTAGAAAGAAAGAAAACGGTGGTTCTTCTGAATAACCACTATCCCGTAAAGGTTTAAAGAAATTCAAGATATTATCGAAGAAAAAACATCCCAAAAACCAACAAAATTTTCTATGGAACAGCTCACAGTTTTTGTGCAAGCCCCTCTTACTTCTTGTTACGTAGAACGACGTTTTTCGCGCTACAAAGCTATGCTGAAAGACAGCAGGCGAAGATTGTCAACAGAAAACATACGTCACTGCTTAGTTGTGAACTGTAACAACATATTTATTTATTTATTATCCTATCTCTGCTCCCGTACACATGACCACTCATCGTCAGAAGGCTCCGCAATTCGATGTCCAATAAGTTATTGAGCAGTCTTTCTACTTCACCTTGGTTACGCAGTATGGAACAACCATGCCTTTGTGAAAGAGTAATGCGCACGTTCTATGTCATTCGTTTTTTTTTTTCTGATATTACCTGAATTTATTGAGATTAAACTTTTACGTTTGCGCATTACGAAGTATTATATTTATTTGTACAAATTTCATTTGTACGTAAACGACATTTGAGACCATATTTTCGGAAGAGGTTCGAATGTACTTTCACATTTTTATAAATAACAAATTAATAAATAATGAATACTAACAGAATATTCTTCTAATACACCTGTCTTAGTATCTCTTTCTAGCTAGACCATATTAGCTGAAACACATTTCGGTATCAAAATGTTGCGTTTAGTGCTGGCATGAAAGTACTAATAGTGTTAGTAACTCACTTGTAAGTCTCATCGGTGTTGGTGACCAGAACTTCGGGTGGTGAATAAGGCAGCCACTCATTGCGTCTGCGCACCAATGTACCCGCCCGACGGGTTTCCCCAAAGTCACAGAGTTTGACTCTAGAGAAATCAGACTTGAGCACCAGGACGTTGTCCAGCTTGACGTCTCGGTGGACGAGGTCGCGGGCATGCAGATGTTCCAGCGCTGAGGCGAGCTTCGCAAATGAAAAACAAAACAATGCACTGTAGTTACACTGATGTTCAACAATTCTCTTTCACCAACTGAACTTTCTCTTGAGGTGAATGAACTGCGAAAAAGTCGCATTATTGAAATTTGTGAAGTTTTCGGACTCTTCCCTGCGTGTGCGGGTACGAGCTGTGAACTTTCCTGAGGTGTCTGTACAGTCTGTCTTATTCTGGTGCTTCTGGTGCTAACATTGAATTTTTATATTTTGTACCGAGGGAAAAGCTATGTTATTTAAAATTGATTGTAAACGTATATTTTTAACAATGAGGCTGTAAATTTTTGAGACCCTTTTCACACTTTGAACAAAATCCTAAAAAAAAACCTATTTCACCTATTCCAGTAACCTAAAATGAACTTCTAAAAACTTAAAAATCTGATGCCTACTTATAAGTTTATGAAAAAAAAAAAAAACAAATTGAAAAAGAACTGTCACAATTTGTATTTAGGCCTATATTCATCGGCCTATTCATTTTGACAATCTGAAACGCTCTGTAGGGTCTATAGCAGGCCTGCACAATGTTTGAGCTCTCCGAGCCGGCTCACAGCTCATGAGCGGAAGCAGATATTGACTGCGCTCTATACAAGGGTCGACTGGAAGAAGGGGTGATCTCGTACAAAATATACACAAAAGGAAGTACTATTACGAGTGTTTATGAAATGAATTCCCGTTCAGTGTTTGAAAAACTATCTTGGACTATTATTAATTAATAAAGAAATATTTATTTTACAGAAATAATAGAAATTCTATAGCTACTTAAATGTATAATATTATTTTGTTATATTTTTATTTATCAGTACATCAAAACGGGGTTTTATGCTGTTGGCAGCTGAAAGGAACAGTAGCCTACTGATCGTAATGAAACATCAGTTACAGATGTTTGATGCCTGCCTTTATTAAAGTTGATTATAGAAAACAGTTGCTCACAAATATAAATGTTGAGCCAAACATAGCAATCATTTTCACAGCCAGCCTGTGTACTCGTAGATATTATTGCTAATGTTTAGTCTTGTAAAACTCAACCAGGCTAGTAGTATTATCCAAACGATCTTTAGCCTTTACGTCACATTAAAGATCAGTAAGTTCGAGCTGTAAATCGTTAAATGTTAAATGTTATGTTCCGTCTTTTAGATTCCTCCATACTGGACTATAGCAGTAGGTAAGCAACGTGAAGCAGTTACTGAGAATACACACTGCACTCCACTAGATAGCTGTGTGGTCATTTCCCTCTCCTCTACCTATAGCAGGCCTATGTCATTCTGACGTATCTTCCTCTCCGTTTCGGCGAGCGGTAAACACAGCTCTCCCGCTCCGAAGGAGCGAGCGCGCTCGTTGAGCGCTGTTTGTGCAGGTATGTTCTATAGATAGATAGAGACAGACGGATGGACAAACTGCAAGGCAGAGAAGAAGACAGGTAGGTAGGTAGATGGATAGGTGGGTATGTAGTAGAATACGCAAATAGCTTGGGAGATAGATATTCTGAGAGAGGAATAGATATTTAATTTGAAAAGAATAATCAATCTTCCGTCTTGTACTCTAGTTCAGAAATGTATAATATTAATTAGGCGTATTTTCCAGTTTTCAATAAAGTTTACTTTCTGAGTTTAAAAAATGATAATTTGCAAACTATATCTTAGTTTTCATTCAAAGCTGAGACATGTAACCCTTGCGTAAGGTTTGTATAGCAACACAAACATATTCACGAAATGCGAACTCTATCAGAATAAATATAGGCTACTTTCGTAGGCATCCCAACCGTCCCGTTTTTTTCCGGGACAGTCCCGATTTCGACCATTGCGTCCCGCGTCCCGTAATAATTTGCTCATGTATCAAAGTGTCCCGATTTCATGACATATTAGACATTTACAGCTGATTTTCGTTCCTATCATATTGTTGGATTTAGTTTGAAAGGGAAGATATTTCCGCACAGTCTAATACAGATATGCTTACAAAATGGAGAAATGACTCTAGTACGCATGTTCAACGCATAAATTTAATTCTCGTTGATGTGTCAACAGAGTGACGGGTGCAATGATCATAATACACAAGTTAGGGCAGGTTTGATCACAGGATACTTAACTGAATCATCTATTCTCTATGCTCATCTTATGCACTTTAACTTTATTTTGACGCCATTCAGTATTATGTCCACTTTGTTCCACTTGATGCGTCATTCATTGGTTTCGGCGATAAAGTGGAAAAAAGAAAGATTTATACGACCACTTCTACGACAGATATAGATTAGATTAGATTAGATTAGATTAGATTAGATTAGATATAAGCGAGGACAACAACACAGACTTGTAAAATACCGCAGCCCTCACGTGTGATAAGATCTGATTGCTCTGGTGATAAATCACTTAAACGTCTCTGTGTTTTCCGAGAAGAGTGGCTGGAATCTTTTGTGTAGGTAGGTTAGGTTAGTTCGGGTTAGTTCATATTAGGTTAGTAATTATTTCGATGAGATGCATTCATTCATTCATTCATTCATTCATTCATTCATTCATTCATTCATTCATTTTATTCCATAGATCTTATATGAGCAATGAAACTTTAAGATGTGGAACAATTCAAAATTTTACAATATTATAATTACAATTTTTACAGTTTTACAATTTAGTAATTTTCTACAATTTTTACAATTTTGTACATTTTTTACAATATTTTGGCAAGATGTAGTGAGATGAGGTGAGGTCCGAGGATTCGCCAAAAGATTGCCCGGCATTTGCCTTTTGGTTGGGGAAAACCTCGGAAAAACCCAACCAGGTAATCAAATCAAAGGGGGGTAATCAAATCAAAGGTATTGATGCCGAGGACTAGTTTCCATTTCTTTTATCAGGGATTTATACTGTTTTTCAACTTTTTTGTGGTCATTTTGGCAAGTTTTTATAATTTAAAAAAAATATGAAATGATGTTGTTAAAATATACATATACTTTGTGACGTGGTAGAATGTAAGAGAAGGTCCTATGTCCTTAACTCTGTCAGTATAAATAAATTATTATTATTATTATTATTATTATTATTATTATTATTATTATTATTATTATTATTATTATTATTATTATTATTATTATTATTATACTGTTATAAGAGTACTACTGTTGAATATGTGGATTGATAGGTGGAAATAATTAGTGCAATAAAATTTTCAGTAACGTTTGTGTCTCTAATTTTTACTTACGAAAGTTGGCAAGCCTATAGGCTACTTTCGATACCTTCAAGGCGTGCTTTTGTATATGCAATCTACTACGTATAGAAACACCGATTTGTTTGGCTTAGTGGTATGAATTAAACTTCGTTCACAACTGCTCCTTCTGCGCAGAGACTACGGAACACCCACGCTGTCGTCATAACCCAGATGCCTGTGACAGAACATACAAACACAACGAGCGGCCATATGACTTCCGTATAGTGTACAGATGGGGAGGCGTGACCTGGCATGTGAGCTGTGTGAGAGTGGAAAGAATGAGCTATCAGAAAGAGAGTTTGTTTCATGATGTTTTTTTTTTTTATTATAGAAATCTACTGACACGGAAGTTCATCTCAGACTAAACCTATCTTCCCCCTCCGTACCCATTGGTGATATAGCCACGCCACATGATAAGTAAAGAGCGAAAATGGAGTGCGTATTGAGAGAATACAAGTTTATTGTGCGGAGTGCTTTAATGACGTCACGCGTGTGAGTGGAGTTGCACCTCATAGATACGCTTACAACTCACTGGCAGTGGACGGGATTTCGTAGCATTTATTTACCATTCTTCTGCAGTTCTTTGCTTACTCCCGTACTTCTACCTTCCTGGCATATTTCTTTAACTTCCTTTCTCAGTTCTTCAAATTCATCCACACGTCTTCATTTCTTCAATCGTGCTTCTGCACTACGTATACAGCATTTCTTTATTTCGTGCCGTAATTCTTCTCATCCGTCCGCACTTCTTTACTTAATTTCGTAGCGTTTATTTACCTTTATACCAAAACATCGGTTAGATATGGCGAAAGAAAAACATATTTGCATAATAAAATCGTAGGTCAGATATTTTTAACGCCAGTGTACATTAGTGGCCTATGATTTTATGATCGTGTAAGCGAACTTTCCAACCACGGAATAAGTCAGAACTGGAGAGGTTAAAAATAAAAGAGGTAGCTATCCAATTAAATATGCTTGAAATCGGTGCGACGGATATGACGTCAAACTATACCTTCTATGCCCCATAATCTTCCGCGAAATACCGCCAATCGCCAAATATTCAATTCCTACTATCGGTTTCGGTCATACGTAAACGGATTAGAATGGATGTGGAGGTAACAGGACTACTACCAGATTATTATATCAATGTATATTTCGCTGTATGTTTATTAGAAGTGTTACGGTTGTGACATGGACTGAACAATTCATTTCCACATTCTTTCTTTTATCAAGAAGGATGTTGGCATTCCTTCACATGTTAAAGCATAGGGGGACATATCAACGGACATATTTTATAGTTGGACCGAGCAGAATATTAGCTTATTTATAAAAAAATAACACCTGCTGAACTTGACTACACTATAGGTAATTTGACGACCATACTAGTACACCTTTTTGGTTCCAGCGTTTCAACTTATGGCCCAGAGTTGGTCAGAACCAAAGATAATAAAAATTGACAACCTTTGAAAGAATTTTGCTAGTTCCCAATAGGTGGCACCATTATTGGAGCGGTTAAAAAGTGTCGGGAAAAATGATTATGTAGATTAAGCATAAATTATTCTTATAATTGACATATCAGTGGTTACCAGCTAAATCCAGTGTTGTTTTACAATCAGTAGAGTGGTATGGAAAATTGAATTCTATATTGCGGGTATATCCATTTACGATTGGCGACACTGACTATTTTCGTCGCCATCTATTCAAAGAAGTTATAACTAAAGAAGTCACATTTACACCAACAAATTATCGATCACTATCGATTAGTAAGGTCAGATATCTTTGAACGTCAGTGTACCACCACAGTCTACTATATACAGTCGCGAAGCTCAATATGTAGTAAAAATGCAAACATGGGTAGTTGCCCACCACTAGGATCGCTACTATCGCCTCATCATCGCAGATCTCTCTCCTAGTAGACGACAAAATATGTTACACTTTCATTGTGTTCTTTTGGAAAAATTAACACCTTCCTTCCATTATTGAAATATTAAATGCATAAAGTTAATTTATTATTTTAATGAAGTATATTAAATTCCACAATAAACTCGAAGATACCTGCAAGAAATAGGTTAATATTATTTTTGTTTGTGCAAAACGAACTGAAATTTACTATAATCGCTTCACTCATTCAAGATTATAGCGATAATTAACTATGAAACCAATAAATATTAATTTTCATTTCCCTTTACAACAATAATAATGGATATATGAATTAATGGAGTAACTTACGTGTACTGGTACTTGTAGTGTAGGCTTACGTAGTTAACAAAGTGGGATGAGGTTAAGCAATAATAATCACACCAGAATTGGAAATAAAACGTGATCAATAAATTTTATTGTAACAGACTTTTTCTACGTCTCTAGTAAAGTAACAAATAAAAATAACAACAAAATTAACAGCTATAATTAAAAACATATCCTTTGAAAAAAAAAGTAGGCCTAAGCAATAATAATCCCACCAGAATTGAAAATAAAACGTGATCAATAAATTTCATTAAAACAAACTTAATTTTTCTACGTCTCTAGTAAAATATTATTATTCCAATTATTGTATTTTAGCCATTAACATTTTCATTACAACCAATAACGAACATTTCACAAACATCAATGTGAAATACGCAACGAGCTAGCACTCGATGGAAATACGAAACAGTCCAAAGTCGACCGTGGACAGTCTATTGTTTCTAGTTGCTAACCGCTTGGAGCGCTTTATCACGAGATTTGCAAAAAGTCACCTCAAACTTCGCGACTGTATATAGTAGTCTGTGGTACCACAGTGTAATAATAATAATAATAATAATAATAATAATAATAATAATAATAATAATAATAATATGTTAATCATGATGTTAATAATAATAATAATAGTAGTAGGCCTAGTAATAATAATAATAATAATAATAATAATAATAATAATAATAATAATAATAATAATAAAGTGATCAAAGATACTCAAAAAACCATCCGGCGTCGATATCAATATCCACACTTTTCCAATAGGTAAGAAACGGATTATATTATGGCTAACTCTTTCGAAATCTACATTGGAAATATGATCTGTTTAAAATTTAAACACTCAGTGAACAAAAATGCAGAACTTTCACAAACAAAACCCTGACAATTTTGCAGGATATAGGAATTATAGCTACATAACATGAATCGGTGCCAATGTTGGTAGACGCCACTTCCACCAGCTTTTGTGGTACGTGAACAGAATGATAAAATGTAAAAAAATAATATACTCAATTTGCAACACTATGAAAATTAAATTTTTGTTAACATACAGTGTTTGTAACTTTAATTAGTTTATCTTCATAAAGTACTTCTACCGATCGCAAGATGTATCAGACTACAGATAGATAGAACATTTGTTCGTTTTTATGTTCTCTACAATTCCTGAGATTTTGTAAAAATCATATTTTACATTTTGTACTCAAGATATCTGTATTTTAAAAAATACCATTATTCGGCCCTCCATAATAAAATTTCGTACAACAATCTACTTGCTGAATTTACGAGTAATTTTAATATCTCTTGGAAGTCGTAGATTACTTGCTGAGCAACTTTTATTGTGTAAAATATTCAACGGTCTACTGGATAATAGCGAAACATTATCACAAATCCGGATTAACGCTAGAACATCACATTTAAGAAATCGTCAATTGTTATATTATAGAAAACCAAACACTTCAGCATATAAAAATTCACCAGTGTTAAAAAGTGTTCAAATTTCAATGAAATAATATGTAAAACATGGGAGCTTGATTTCAGCATTTCTTACATGAAATATAAACATTTTCTTATTAATATACTGAAGATAGTTGATTTTAAATAGTATTTCTTGCATGCTACTTTACACACCTCTATTACGACCTCTACTGCTTTATGCCTGTCCTGTCTGGGGAGGAGCTGCAATAAGTGAAATTAAACACATCCAGTCATTCCAAAATAAAGTCCTACGAATTTCACTCAATTCTCCTTGGTTTGTCCGTAACAGCCAACTACACAGAGAAACTGGTATTAACACAATCAAACAGTTTATTCATTCACAAGCTAAGAAGTTCTATAACAACCTAGAAAATGTTCCAGGCGCCATCCATTACTCTCTCGGAAGGAAGTCCACATTTCCCACCAGAATCAAGAGCCGACTTCCAATGGACCTCATATTATAATCAAAATTCATCATCACACCAACCTATGTAAATAATTATTTATTAACAATTATTTTGTTCATTGAGGAGCCCAATCTAGGCTGCCCTCAATTCAATGTCATGTAAGTTATTGTATTTATATTTTTTATAAATGATCTGTATAGCGCTAAATGCGCTGTTCGATCAATAAATTATTTAAAAAAAATAGTATTTCTATCTATTTGTTACTCTGTAATTTATAGCTATATTTTACATCTTTTGGTTATGATATCTATATTTATCTATTTTTCATTTATTTTTATTTTTTATTTTTCATTTATATCTATATCTGTGTCTTTTATTTACGTACTATGTGTATGTCTGTTTTTTTTTTCATTTTTCATTTGTATTTACACTTGTATCTTGCATTTGTGTATGTTTTATCTCTCTTTTATTGTTACCTCCAATTTTATGTTCTAAGCAAATATTTGTGTTGTCTATTGTAATTGGGGCTTTGTCCTGTTATAGACATAAATAAATAAATATTAAATGCAGAAATTCGTAAGTGGTGTACGGATCAAGAAATGAGTCTGTAAATTTTATAAGCATCATTCTGCAAGAAGTAGCCTAAAATTCCACAAAACACGACTATAGGGACTCCAATCCGGGTTCTTTCAAAGTAAATAATTATTTTAAATTCGTTATCTTTTTCAACCGAGCTCTCTACCTAACAAATTTAGCCTCTACAAATATACCAAATGTCGAAAAGCTCTCAATAATAAAGTTTTAATAGCTTTCCAATAGGCCTATATATTTAACATTTGACGATATTGCTTTCTTCTATGGCGGCATTTCATATACCAGCTTCTGCAAGATTTGAGTCTCATGATATCAGTTCACGTAATGCTTTATTAATCTTTACGCAACATCATAGAGGACACTGCTGACTTGCCAAAGTGTTTCGCATATTTCAATTTCCTCTCCGTTGCAGAGAGAAGAATTATTTAATGAAGCGATTAAATTTCCCTATTTGTAAGCGGCCAGTTTAATGTCGTCGGATTTTCTCTGCTATCGCGGTGCAAAATGGCGGACGTCTGACTGATAGATCTTCGGATATAGTATGTATTATTTTTGTGTGTTATTTGAAATAAAGCATATGCTGGGTTATTCTTGGTGCGTGTGTGATATTAAAGATGTAATGTGTATTTATAATTCAATAATTTAATTCGTGAACGGGTTTTGTGCCTGTGATGGAGCTTGTGATGTATAAATGACATTCATTGGGGATTGCACAGGTAAAGTGTAAAAGTAAACAATAATATTATTTTGGTAATTTCATAGAAATTGTGTACTAAATTCCAGGTACTGTGGATATGCGTTTAAACAGGTAGTTTTATGTGGGACGTTACATAGTAACTGATATAATAATATGTAGTATAAATAAAATATTAAATTTTGTTTTGTATCATAGGATAAGGGTAGGCGAAACTAGTGCCCGGGACGTTCAAGTGATTTTGAAAAGTGGAAATCGTTAAAATTATAAGGTTTTTTTTTTTTTTTTTTTTTTTTTTTTTCTAGAGATGAAGTTTAATATTTAAGGCACTATATTCCAGTGAACCATAATAGTTTATTCATAAAAAACGACTATTTTTCTGGACCAGAAATACAATACAAACTGAGTAAAATCACCCGACCGCACGCTACTTTCTCTTCAGGGTAACTGTTAACATATTTCAGTTATTTACAAACTACATTGCCCTTTGGCTTAGCCGAAATTCGATCCAACTTTGGTTCTAAGTTTTACCTAACAAAGTAATGTATTAGCCATATCTCAACCTAATCCGGAATATAATTTGGGTTTGTTGGAGGGAGGCTCCGCCTCCCCCTCCCCACACTTTTCGCTTGTACCTTGTCTCCCTCAAACCCCCATTGGCGCTTAATAATAATAAAACAAAACTCATTAAAAATCAATTGGTGAAGGTTACTTATGTCCCAGCCACTATAGGAACTTGATAAAGTATCTTGAAAATGCCTTGGATTTATAGTATTGATTAGTAGAAGTTGATGTGATCACTGGGAGAGCTGTAACCCCATACAACCTGCCCAAAATAGACCTACGTACCTTACTCATATACGAAAATCCTCCCGCGTGAATGAAGAATACTGCCATATTTCTTTAACGTAACAGTTGGTTTCAGTGTCGCCAACATAGTAATAATTTTACTTTACTTTATTGGGTTATTTTACGACGCTGTCTCAACATCTAGGTTATTTAGCGTCTGAATGAAATGAAGGTGATAATGCCGGTGAAATGATTCCGGGGTCCAGCACCCAAAGTTACCCAGCATTTGCTCGTATTTGGTTGAGGGAAAACCCCGGAAAAAACCTCAACCAGGTAACTTGCCCCCACCGGGATTCGAACCCGGGCCACCTGGTTTCGCGGCCAGACGCGCTGACCATTACTCCACAGGTGTGGACCAACATAGTAATAATACTATACACATAATCGAATCTAACCTAACCTCTCTCATAATACTACACACCTAATCAAATCTAACCTAACCTCTCTCATAATACTAACACCTAATCAAACCTAACCTAACCTCTCTCATAATACTACACACCTAATCAAACCTAACCTAACCTCTCTCATAATACTACACATCTAATCAGACCTAACCTAACCTCTCTCATAATACTACACACATAATAAACCTAACCTAACCTCTCTCATAATACTACACACCTAATCAAACCTAACCTAACCTCTCTCACAATACTACACATCTAATCAGACCTAACCTAATCTCTCTCATAATACTACACACATAATAAACCTAACCTAATCTCTCTCATAATACTACACACATAATCAAACCTAACCTACCCTCCCTCATAATATTACACACATAATCAAACCTAACCTAACCTAACCTCTCCCATAATACTACATACCTAATCGAACCTAACCTAACCTCTCTCATAATACTACACATCTAATGAGACCTAACCTAATCTCTCTCATAATACTACACACATAATAAACCTAACCTAACCTCTCTCATAATACTACACACCTAATCAAACCTAACCTAACCTGTCACAATACTACACACTTAATCAAACCCACCCTAACCTGTCACATAATATTACGCACATAATCAAACCTAACCTCTCTCATAATACTACACACCTAATCAAATCTAACCTAACCTCTCTCATAATACTACACACATAATCAAATCTAACCTAACCTCTCTCATAATACTACACACCTAATCAAACGTAACCTAACCTATCTCATAATACTACACACATAATCAAACCTAACCTAACCTCTCTCATAATACTACACACATAATCAAACCTAACTTAATCTCTCTCATAATACTACACACATAATCAAACCTAAACTAATCTGTCACATAATACTACACACCTAATCAAGCCTAACCTAACCTGTCACAATACTACACACTTAATCAAACCCACCCTAACCTGTCACATAATATTACACACATAATCAAATCTAACCTCTCTCATAATACTACACACCTACTCAAATCTAACCTAACCTCTCTCATAATACTACACACCTAATCAAATCTAACCTAACCTCTCTCATAATACTATACACCTAATCAAACCTAACCTAACCTCTCTCATAATACTACACACCTAATCAAACCTAACCTAACCTGTCACACAATACACACCCAATCTAACCTAACCTAACCTGTCACATAATACTACACACCTGTAGTAACATTCCTCACATTTAGTATAATTTCGTTTGCATGTATTGCCGGCCCTGCTTCTTGTTTCGGCAGGCATCTAGTGGAAGGGGATCGTAGTTCTAGGAAGGAAATATGGCGACTTTCATAATAATTACATTTAGTTCGTCCAGTTATATATATATATATATATATATATATATATATATATATATATATATATATTGTACAATAAATTGAAGTGTCTTGTGGTTGTGATAAAAGTATTCAAAATTGGTTTATAGCGCCATATTGGCAGTGATAAAAGTGTGCAATATTCGTTCATTGGCCGGTGGATTCTCTATATTGACCTATTAAATATAAAATACAAGTAGTATTTCCAGTGAAGTTAAGTTAGCGGAAAAATTAGAGACTTCGTCTGCTCAATTACCGAAATTTGTATATTTATTTCACATACCGGTATTTCTATATATTCCATAATTACTATAATATTATTTTAAAAAATAACAAAGTGGCTTCTTTGTGTTTTTTAGCATAGACTATAGCATCTTAAGCATGATGTCATTAAGATGTCCTTCATGCTTTGCCTTTGTACCGTGTACACCATTTCTATGAAATTACCTTATTTTCTATATTCAGTGACATTAGCTTCTTCATGCATAGGATGTATTCGGGATGCCCGATATTGTGTGTTGATTTAACTGCAATAAATTTGTACAGGGACATCATTTTATTTTTACTAACATTTTTAATATCAACCTGGCTATACCTTTGGATTAAAGGTCTAGAACCGGAAACACCGCTTGCTCCCCCTTCCAAGACTGGAGTTCGATGACACTGGCGTAAAATACAAATCACTTTACTAGGTATAGGAGGGAAGAAAAGTAGTTCATCCATTTATGTAAACTAGGAAATATCGAAATTTTGAGTTTGATAATTTTCATTCGGTTTTTGTTTAATCAAAATACAGTACTGTATTAACACTTAGTGTTTTTACTCACGAATTGAGCTATCCATTCGGACGTATTAATTATTCAGTGTATATTGTACTGTTATAGCACATTAGCGTACAATATAGAGAATGAAGTTAAATTGAAAAATAATCATAATAGCCTATGGATATTTAAACACATTTTTGAAAATGGTGGCCGTTCATTTCGATACAGACTTCAGTTCTTTTGTGCACATTATCGCACTATAGACTATTGTACCTAATTCCAATTACCAGTTTCGACCTTCGTACGAGTAACTCATGTTGAAATAATTCTATATATACTCTATAAAAGAGTACCTTAGGTAACTTACTATAATTTAATTTAATCTACACTTCTGCCCGATCCGAAAAGATAAAATTACTCAGAAATGCTATCTACTGTCCGTTCAAGTGGTTTTGTCGCAGGGTCGTAGAATGGGGGGGGGGGAATCACGTAACAGTTAATTACTTAACGAGGCCCTTTTATTTAAGTTATTTTAAACAGTTGTATAACATTACGTGGACGTCCAATTTATTCCTAACAGAAATTAATGTTTTCAGAAAAGAGCTAAGACAGCCCAGCTACTAGACTTTACAGAGGGGCGAACAGAAGCAGGTGGGGGAAACCGGGATGCGACGTAGGCAAACGGACGACAGTACCTGTACGAAAATATAATTCAATATTGAAAGCTCTTTCGTCACTGGAAAACGTGAACATATTTCTGGAACGTATTATACTCACTAACTCAGTACTGCATACGCGGCCTCGGTTCTGTATGAGAACGGTTGGAAGTTTACTAGTAGAGGGGATGGGAGTGAAGTACATTAAAAAACTCAGGTACAATAAAAATTGAAGTAAAAATAAAATTATGTCCCTGTAGAAAGTCGAATATGCTATTAGGAAGTAATTGATTGCTATAATACTGTATTACTAGAAGAAAATGTAATATTTAGCAGGGAGAAAGGCTATAATGCCAGTAAATGAAGAATTGGACTGCTTTTTATATACCTCGTACATGTTTAAATGAAAGACTAATGAGTTTACTAATAAAGGAAAACGTGTATTTTACGGTAACATCATAATTATGAAGTATGCTTGTGTTGAAATTGTTCAATCAAGATTAGCGTAACTACATTAACGACACCGTGGGGTTACCGTATTTGGCACATACTCAATTTAGCGTCTTATGGCAGAAATCGTGTTGAACTGTGGTTTTGCGTTTTACCTTCCACTGGTGTATATTTCCGTAAACACTTGAGTTATAGATTAGGTTAGATGGGATTGCTAATTAGGACATGAGTCCGAGGAAAGTGACAAGATTAGAATCAGTTAGATGAGAGGATCGCTAAACTCCAGAATACAGGGAAGCAAACTGTTCCATCATTAGTGACCGTGCCGAATCGAGAGTCGAACTAAAGAACAGGACAAACATATGAAGGTCAGTAAAGATGGCTATGCAATGTATTCCGAGTATCTCGGAGTAAAGACTTTGGCTAGCTTAGTAGACGTTGTTGCAAGACATGAGATTAAAATATTGTGTTTGATCAGTGAATGAAGACGAAAAAAATTTTCCTCCGATAAAATAAATTACTTCCCCTTACACAAAAAGAGATAGATAGATAGATAGATAGATAGATAGATAGATAGATAGATAGATAGATAGATAGATAGATAGATAGATAGATAGATAGATGGATGGATGGATGGATGGATGGATGGATGGATGGATGGATGGATGGATGGATGGATGGATGGATGGATGGATGGATGGATGGATGGATGGATGGATGGATGGATGGATGGATGGATGGATGGATGGATGGATGGATGGATGGATGGATGGATGGATGGATGGATGGATGGATGGATGGATGGATGGACGGACAGATAGGCAGGCAGGTACCAATGGTACATAAATGTCAAAGAAAATATTTTACTCCCAATTACATGCAGTAGGACATTGTGAGGTTTTTACACTGAAATCATTTTCTTTCTGTATGTCAATATAAATTAACAGTACTATTAATAAAGTGTATAAATTAAACTTAGAATTTAAATTTACATATGCTTTATTTGGAAAACATTGAGAGCAAGTATCAGCAAATTGGGAGCGTTACTGAAAGAAATTAAAACCGTAGTTCACAAGCTATGAAGCGACGACTTTCCCTTTGTCAGGTTTAAAGAATTATTAATGTAAGTATATTAACATAACATAATGACGTGAGATGGGAAAATTAGTCATATTTTTCCATAAAATTTTTCCGCTTTGCAAATAGCTGTTTTCTTCGCTCCCTTACAGCTTCAAGATCCTCATTCAGTATTGTCATCACTTCTTATCATTTTAACAAATAGAAGTCGTAAGTCGTCTAACTTTTGATGGCTTTGTTAGTACAGACTTCAAAACAACGCCATTGTCACGTTTGTTTTGCCGTGAGAATACTGATTAAGAAATAAGCGCTAGAGAATATCATATTTTGATAACTTTACTAATCTGATCTAAACTGTCACAAGACTATTATCTCGACATGGGCTGATGAAAGCCTTTCATTTTAAAATAATTATTGTTGGCTGAGGAAAACATTATAACAATTATGTTATATGATTAATGATTTCTCTTCTTCATTATATCTGTGGACTCCTCACTTTATTTTTCATAACGCATTCACAATCACATCAAACTGTGCTACTGAAACAAAAGGTGATCTGCTACTGCAGGTGCTATACAGCCCTGTCGCGCTCCCCTCCAAGTCGATTCAGTCCCTTCACATAGGGGAATAGAAAGTGCACATCGCACAGAGACAACTGCACAATGTGCAGGGTTTTGGCATGCCTGGTTTATAGTCAAAACTTTATACCGTGGGAATGTTTTGAATCATTCACAGGATCCATAAAACTTGGTGAAACCTGTTGGAGCGCGAATGCTAGCGTAGGCGTCGTGTGGGTTTTACAGCTGCCGACGCCATCTGTGACGTGAATGCTGTGTGAGCCAACAAACGCACAATCAAAACATATTTATTCTTCAAAGTGTGGGTCTACGAGTTGAAACTCAAGCACTTCTTACACTTTTAAATGCAAGTTATGGAAGGGTAGACGTATTTAAATAGACTTATTTGATTATATTCCATTATCTAGACTAGCTAGCGGGCATATTGTACCCTCTAACAAGGAGCCTAGATACCTTTCGTTTGCAGAATCGCAAGCAGGTATAGGAAAGCGCTTGGTTAACGTGAGAGACTCGAAAACTTTTATTCAATTTGGCAAATTAATTCGGCAGCTTTAATCATAAACCTCTTTACTATTTCTCAATCATTGAATTGATCTAAATCACAGGCGAGAAATTGCGTAACTAGCAATAATATTCCATCACGTTGTCTACGTTTATTTTCTTGAATATTCTGGCGTTTATCAAGATTACTTAATAGATTTGCACGTTCTCGACCTAAAATAATTTCAGAAAATCATATTTCGTTTTCTACGCACATTTGAGATATATATATATATATATATATTTATTTATTTATTTATAAATTTCTTTTGGAAATAATACGTACAAACAACATTTAATTCCTCGTACCTTTTAATGCAGCGTGTTTAAGGTATGTTGTCGTATTTAGTATACTATGATGTTAGCTTAAGATCATAAATTTTCTTCGGAATAGTACGAAAAATAACATTTAATTTGTCTTACCTTCTAATTCAGCATGTTCTTTATGACATAAGGAGTAATGTCGTTGTATATTAAAATATTAATGCCTAATAGGATTTTCGAGCATAACATACATCGTATGTTCTCCCCTTCTAAACAGCAAAAAAAAACTCTTCCTCCCATTTCTCATGAAATAATCGTTTTCTAACGCGTACACACTGCTTTGATAATGCCATTATGTCACCACTGATATTGCTTATGAAACTGATATAGAACCTGCCCACGCCTAGGAGCTGCATGAGGGAGGAACGGGGACTGTGAAGATGATGTCACTCAGAGCGATAAGCTCTGTGAAGATCAGTGAGGTATTATTTCTCAAGTGAGGCACGATGTCCATCCATGTCCTATGGTGTTTCACGGCTGCCAGACCGAGTTTTACACCACTGCCTTAAAATCTCCGACACGGAACACCAGGCCTCACTTCCCTACCTAGTCATGTTAGCAGTCTTTATTGCCCTTCAGTCGGATTTGAAGCTTCAAAACTTTGACGTTTGGCAGAGACTCGTGCCGTGGTGAGCCGTACCTGCTTTGCGACGCGCTTGCTGTGCAGCTCGCCGATGCCAGTCTCTGACACGTTGGACGTGAGGTCCCCAAGAGGCGCATACTCCTGAGAGAACACGTAGAAGCCAGCCGTCTCGAAGGCGACATCATACGTGCTGATGATGTTGCGGTGAGCGCCTAGGTGCAGACTGTAGTGGAACTCGCGGTAGAAGTCCCTCAGAGCCGTGTAGGGTTTGGGAAGCGCCTTCAACACCATCTCGGTGTCCGTGGCGCGGTGCTCGGCCAGCAGGATCTTGCCGAACCATCCTTCTCCGACGATCTGGAGGATGTCGAACTCTTCCGCCAAGTTCACCTGCGACATAAGAATTCACCCGTCATTCTCACATAGTACGGACCGTTTTGTTTCGCGTCTAAATTGACAGAAAACGGCCAAAAATATTCAGTTAAGACACTTTCCTCGGAGAAGACAAACACAATTCATCACTCTGTTAGAAATAACATGTGACAGTTCTCGTCTCGTCATTCTCGTGCCCTTCGAGTCTCGCTCTTCATTCTCGAAATAGGATTTGGTCGACGTGGAAAGATTTCGTAACTTTGAATAACATACATAATTGAAATAAATAACATTATAAATGTTTAAATGAGACAAAAAGACAAAACAGAACAGTATCTTAGTTATCAAAATGTTCTGGTTATATTATATGATATTACCTATGGTTATATAAATAGAAAGAAAAAAGGTAAAGGTATCCTCGTCACATGCCATGAAGGCACTTGGGGGGCATGGAGGTAGAGCCCTATGATTTCCATGACCTCGGCACTAGAATGAGGTGATGTGGTCGGCACCACGCTCTGACCGCCTTTTACCCTCGGGAAAGACCCGGTGCTCAATTTTATAGGAGGCTGAGTGAACCTCGGGGCCGTTCTGAAAGTTTGGCAACGAGAAAATATCTAAATAGAAAGAAAACAATTCTCAAATAAATTTGCATTTACTTCTTAATTTCAATTCAGGAATTCGCCCCTGAGCACGAGTTCTACTCTTTCAGGGACGAGCTAAAGTTTTTCTGTTTATATTATTAGCAAAATAAATAAATAAATAAAAATAACGTTAATATCTTTTTACTTGAGATTGCACATTTGATCTCAAACATATGAAAAGAAAATTCCTAGCCTGTTAATAAGCACCTAGTAATTAAATAAAGCCTGGGCAACGGATTATTATACACTGAAAGGTAGAGGTGATGTTTAAAATAGGCAACTTGATTGTTTATACATATGGCATATATAACAGTTGCCAAAGTAGATAAAAGTTCAGTCAGGTATAAACAACTGTGGCGATTCAAGGCTGCTTGACGTTCGGGACTTTGGTAGTGATCAATCTCGACGTCTCGAAACACTCACAAGCAGTCTTTACGTCAACGACGCGATGTATACAACATTGTCGTGCGGGTTTTCGGCTTTACGGGCGCTGTTAGTTGCTTTCTCGATCGTTGTTCATCACTAAAGTCAACATTTAGTTAATACGATGTACAGTAGGTGTGCAAGTGGCAGAGAAGAGAATGACTGACGCGCAGTTAGGGTTGCCAGATCAGTAAGTTAGAATATCATACCAACCTTTAAAAATATCGTATTTTACTTACCTTTATAAAAATATCCTACATTAAATACCTCGGCAAAACATGTAATAATAGTATATTGTATGTTTTTATGACAACAAATTAAGAAAATATGTGTAATACCATAAAGACATTAATATTGCCTTGTAATAATTATTTTCTGTCATTAAATTTTAAATTTTTATCATAAACTTAAAATAAAAATACAAAAAGAGTGTTTCTTCTATTTTTGAATAATATGTATTTCGTTTCGGTGCTTCTTAACCTTTTTTGCCCCATGCTCAATTTCACCATTCATCACAATATTATTTCCCTTATGTTTACTAAAAAATAATACATATAAAATTGAAAATATTTTATTTTATATATTAAAATATACACATTTATTTTTATTTTATTTATTTATTTAACCTGATAGAGATAAGGCCATGAGGCCTTCTCTTCCCCTCTACCAGGGATTACAACTACAATATTAAGAATACAATTACAATTATAATTACAATTAATATTAAATTTACAAATACAATAAAAATCAAAGTACTAAAAGATTAACTGATTAATAAGAGCTAGATAGTTTATTGTAAAAGTTAAGAAGAGAGAAACTTTTTTTCTTATTAATTAAGTAAAAATTAAACCTACTCTACGCAGTAAGAAAATGCTTAATAAGCTTGCTTTTGAATGCTATTAAATTCCGACAGTCTCTGATGTCACTGGGTAGGGTATTCCACAAGCGCGAGAGCGAGATTGTGTATGATGATGAATACGATGATGTCGTATGTGTTGGTATGGCTAGTGTGCGGCTATTTTGCGTGCGTGTGAAAAGATTATGATATGATGACAGGTAACTGAAACGGGAGGCAAGGTAGGTAGGTGTAAAAGTGTGAAGAACTTGGAAAAGGAGAACAAGAGAATGAAAATTTCTACGTTCGTTAAGCCGTAGCCAGTTTAGAGTTTGGAAGGATGGGGTAATGTGATCAGCGCGACGGACATCGCAGACGAAGCGAACACAAGAATTATGAACACGTTGTAATTTTTGCGACTGGTTGACATTGAGGTCAGTCAGTAGAAAATCACAATAATCGAAGAGGGGCATTGCTAGTGTTTCCACTAGTATTTTCTTGAGTGATAGCGGAAGGAATTTTCGAATGCTGTTTAAGGAATGTAGTATGGAAAGCACCTTTTTGGTAATATGGATTACTTGGTTATTGCAGTTTAAATGCGTATCAAAGTAATCTCCAAGGTTTTTAACACTGGGAGCAAAAGGGATTATTGCGTCGTTTAACTTGACTGGATACAGGAGTAATGTTGCGTAATAGACGTTGATGTCCCACTAGGATTGCTTGTGATTTTCTTGCATTGAGAGTCAAACCAAACTTTCTGGCCCATGCAGATGTAGATTCAAGGTCCTTGTTAAGATTTTGTGTTTCGTCATTGAGTGAGTCAGGGGTTGTATGGATATAGATTTGTAAATCGTCTGCGTAAAGATGATTCTTACAGTGCTGTAGAGTCGAGGGGATGTCATTTACGTAAATAGTGAATAGTAGTGGTAATAGGACAGATCCCATTTATCTTATTTATTTGTATTTTATGGACCTCATATCTTCCTAAAACCCTCAAAATTCCCTCCTGGTTGGGAGACACTGGTCTATATTATGAATGTGTCGCGAGATTTTAAATTATACCTTTAGCATGCGAGATGTTGAAAAAAGGATGTTTTAGATTGTCAATTTTCATAACCAGTTATTTCTGAATGAAGCATATTCCAAGAATCGAGCAAATTACTAGGGTTGAATAAAAAGTAATGGTAACAGTTCGATATTTCTGACATGGCTTTATTCACAGGGGTACAACATTTACGTACGGCACCTTCTATATAGTCGCCCCCCTCATTTATTACCTTTTCCCAAATGTTTGAAAGGCGTCGTACACCATCAGCGCGTCCATCTTTGTTGATGTTCCGTATTGACCGCCCTAAAGCACGGATAAGTTCATCTCTGGTATTGTACCGGGTCCCTCGCACTGGTTCTTTCATTTTGGTGAAAAGATAGTAATCGCATGGATCATATCGGGTGAGTATGGTGGATGTTCCAGTAGTCGACGTTTGCCGTCTGCCTTGGAGGCACAGCGTGGTGCAGTATTACCCCATCAATGTCATACGCTACAATGAACATCTCCTTCACAGCACTTTGTGTAGGGCGCACTTTCTTTGGACGAGGAGAACCGGGATGCTTCCATTCATTTGATTGGCGTTTCAAGTTTGGTTCATACGAGCGAGTCCAGGTTTCGTCCATAGCGACGATTCGTCCAAGAAAGTCGTCACCTTCCCTTTGGTACCGGTGCAACAAGGCCTTCCCGGAACGCTTTAACCCATCGTGCCACTGTGCGATATGGCAACGCTGCATCGCCACATGCTTCACGCAGTCCCTGAAAACATTCTTGTGCACTATGACCTCGTGCCATTTCAATTTTGATCCAGAAACGTTGCTCTAAGGATGGTCTTAGGGCGCTCGCACTATCCCTATGAAAGTGAACGTTCTACACACTGCAGTAGATTGATGGCGTACTGTCGCCGCTGGCTGCACTAACTCATCTAATAGTCCTTGTTCATGTCCACATAGCTGGCAGCTCTCGAACGCACCATCGTCACGTGACAGCAGTGTTTCCATTACTTTTTATCCAACTTATGTACGAAAATTCCTGCAATATTTACCAGCATCGGTAATATCAAACATTCTAAAAGAAACTAGTTTAGCAGTAAAATTTTGTCATAGAGTTTCAGGCTTTGAAGCAAATTAAACTTAAGAAACAAATGGAAATAAAATCAATGAATGTGTTACTGTTTATAAAATATGACAGTGATCGTTTTTCTTTCGTGCTTGAATTTATTTTGGCACAAAACCTTACCTCTTGTTCGCTTTGATGTTTGGACGTCATAGCTCTTTTTCACAGTGCGTGTAAATAAACGAATAGACAGGCATAAAATCAAGTTTATTATCCCAAATATTTCACACCTAACGAGATCCTTACGTTCTCTTGCAAGAGGTGTCAGTGAAAGAGCAACGTCGTTAAAGGTGAAGAGAAAAATAAATAACTTCTCAAATATGTGGGCAAGGTATGGGAAAACACAATTACTTTTCCCTGTTATTCGAAGCCCACATTGCAGCTGCTTCCATTGAAAATACTGAGACAAGCATTGGCATTTTATACCATTACTCTTGACTCTACCCATTCTCCAAATGCAACACTCTCCTTTTCATAGTTTGTGAACGTTTAGAATCTTGCATGAAGGGTTTTCTTTAAAGCAGGCCTGCACAAGGTTTGCGCTCTCCGAGCCGGCTCACAGCTCATGAGCAGAATGCAGATATTAGCTGCGCTCTGTATAAGGGTGGACTGGAAGAAGGGGTGGATCTCGTACAAAATATACACAAAAGGAAGTACTATTACGAGTGTTTATGAAATGAATTCCCGTTCAATGTTTGCAGAATTATCTTGGACTATTATTAATTAATAAAAAAATATTTGTTTTACAGAAATAATAGAAATTCTATAGCTATTTAAATGTACAATATCAGTTTGTTATATTTTTATTTATCAGTACATCAAAACGAGGTTTTATGCTGTTGGCAGCTGAAAGGAACAGTAGCCTACTGATCTAATGAAACATCAGTTACAGATGTTCGATGTCTGCCGTTATTAAAGTTGATTATAGAAAACAGTTGCTCACAAATATAAACGTTGAGCCAAACATAGCAATTATTTTCACAGCCAGCCTGTGTAGTCGTGGATATTATTGCTAATGTTTAGTCTTGTAAAATTCAACCAGGCTAGTAGTATTATTCAAACGATCTTTAGCCCTTAGGCCATATTGAAGATCAATAAGTTCGAGCTGTAAATCGTTCCACTAGATAGCTGAGTGGTAGTTTCCCTCTCCTCTACCTATAGCAAGTCTATGTCATTCTGACGTATCTTCCTCTCCGTTTCGGCAAGCGGTAAACTCGGCTCTTCCGCTCGGAATGAGCGCGCGCGCTCGTTGAGCGCTGTTTGTGCAGGCCTCCTTTAAAGCTATCAGATTTTTTTTTAAGTTCTTCAAACTGATATTTGACGCACACATTGTGGGACTCAGATACCATGGAATTGGCACCATAATTAGCATATAGTTAAGATTACACAGAGCCACCGGCGTAGCTCAGTCGGCTGAGGCGCTTGCCTGCCAATCCGGAGTTGCGCTCGGGCGTGGATTCGATTACCGCTTTGGCTAATTACCTCGTGGGGTTTTTTCTCCGAGGTTCTCGTCTACCGTAAAGCGAATGTCAGGTAGTATATGGCGAATCCTCTTCCTCATCTCGCCAAACACCATTTCGATATCACCAATTCTATTGACGCTAAACAACCCAGAACTTGATACAGCGTCGTTAAATAACCAACTAAAAGAAAAGATTACGCAGACCGTAGCATTGACAGTGAAGTGCGTTTGTCACCGGTTGTATTAAAAACACTACAATGCTTCGTCGATAAAGAAGAAAATCAATGTCTACCCACTTAGGTATAACACGCGGAACAAGTCCCCTGCAATCGGCAAGCATTATGGTTAGGTAGAGCTTGAAAATCCAGGAGTATTATGGACGATAAAAAATCGATCATACGGAAATGAATATTTTTCAAGAGTTGTTAATTCATTAAAAAAAAGTCAATCTGAAGCAAAGTTAATACAAATTAATTTTATTTCATAGAATATATCTATAAAATAAATAAATAAGGAAAGAACTGAGGAATTAATAAATAAAGAACGAAAGAAAGAAAGAAAGCAAGAACGAGTGAAAAAAGAACGAAATAAAGAAAGAGAAAGAATAAAAAAGAAAAAGACGGAAAGAAAGAAAGAAAAAGAAGGAAAGAAGAAACGAAAGAAAGAAAGAAAAAGAAAAACGAGGAAAGAAACGAAAGAAAGAAAGAAAAAAGAAAGGAAGAAAAAGAAGGAAAGAAAGAAAAAGGAGGAAAGAAAGAAAAAAGGAGAATAAAGAAAGAAAAAACACAAAGAAAGGAATAAAAATAAAAAGAAGGAAAGAAAAAGAAGGAAAGAAAGAAAGAAAAAGGAGGAAAGAAAGAAAGAAAAAGAAGGAAAGAAAGAAAGAAAAAGTAGGAAAGAAAAAAGAAATAAACAAAAGAAAGAAAGAAAAAGGAGAGAAAGAAAGAAAAAGGAGAGAAAGAAAGAAATAGAAGAAAATAAAGAAAGAAAAAGGAGAGAAAGAAAGAAAAAGGAGAGAAAGAAAGAAAAAGAAGAAAAGAAAGAAAGAAAAAGAAGGAAAGAAAGAAAGAAAAAGAAGAAAAGAAAGAAAGAAAAAGAAGGAAAGAAAGAAAGAAAGAAAAAGGAGAGAAAGAAAGAGAAAGGAGAGAAAGAAAGAAAAAGAAAAAAAGAAAGAAAAAGAAGGAAAGAAAGAAAGAAAGAAAAAGAAGGAAAGAAAGAAAGAAAAGAAGGAAAGAAAGAAAGAAAAAAGAAAAAGAAGGCGAGAAAGAAAGAAAAAGAAGGAAAGAAAGAAAGAAAAAGAAGAAAAGAAAGAAAGAAAAAGAAGGAAAGAAAGAAAGAAAAAGAAGAAAAGAAAGAAAAAGAAGGAAAGAAAAAGTAGGAAAGAAAAAAGGACAGAAAGAAACAAAAGAAAGAAAGAAAAAGGAGGAAAGAAAGAAAGAAAGAAAAAAGGAGAATAAAGAAAGAAAAAGACAAAGAAAGAAATAAAAAGAAAAAGAAGGAAAGAAAGAAAGACAGAAACGGAAGAAAGAAAAAGAAGGAAAGAAAGAAAGACAGAAACGAAAGAAAGAAAAAGAAGGAAAGAAACGAAAGAAAGAAAGAAAAAGGAGAATAAAGAAAGAAGTAAATAAAAAGAAAAAGAAGGAAAGACAGAAAGAAAGACAGAAACGAAAGAAAGAAAGGCAGAAACGAAAGAAAGAAAGGCAGAAACGAAAGAAAGAAAGAGAAGGAAAGAAAGGAAGAAAGAAAAAGAAGGAAAGAAAGAAAGAAAAAAGGCACAAAGAAAGAAATATTACCGGTAGCTTAAACTCTCCAGCAATATCCTTCATATTTGCGCTGTTTTCAAGGCTTTGAATAATATTTACTTTGTCAGAAATACTCAGATGTGAACGTGTTTGTGACATGATGCCTTAAGGCTGGTTCACAACAAACCGGGAACGAAAACGAGAATGAAAATATTGTTAAAATAGATGTATTTAAATGTAAGCATTCACAATTAACGTTCACCTTCCCGTTCTCGGGCTTTGGCAAGTTTCTCGTTAATTGTGAATGCTCACATTTAAATATATTTATTTTAACAATGTTTCCGTTCCCGGTTTATTGTGTACCAGCCTTTACCGGTATGCTGGGGCTTAAATTCTCGTCATAACAGACTACGTTGTACTGTATTACTGCTTTTTTTAGACTCAAACGCATTCTACTAATTCGGCGGAGGAATCCAGACGATTTAGAATTCTGGATCGTAGGGCTGATGCGTGAGAAATGATATTATGATGACCAGGCCACGAGAACTAAATGCATATGAAAATAATAGTTGACAAAGAATGGAAAAGAGAATGCATAGGCGTACAGAAAATAGTAACATGCGTTACAAGAGCGGTATGTTGAAGTTTTCATGTTCGAGGAAAAGTTTGAAAAAGCGAAACGTAGTTGAGCTTTTTTAATTTCCGAGAATTGAAAGAAAACATACCGCTCGTGTATCGTACATTATTTTGTGCGAAGATCGTTTATTACATACCTGAAAGAGGAATTTCTAATTAGTTGCAATGAAATCTCCAGCTTGGTTTCTGTTCAATGACGGCAAATTTGCAAATATATGTATATATATATATATATATATATATATATATATATATATATATATATATATATCTTCAACATTGTTGCTTTAAAATGATTTCTGTGTTTACTATACTCCAGCAGGCCGTGATATACGTCTGTCTTTTTTTTTTTTCCTCCAGTCTATAAATGCGAACTTAAAACAAACGGTAAGGTTATGTAATGATTTATTTTTCATTTTAATATTACAACAATATTATTTATATAACATATTGCAGTAATAACATCGGTAAGTTTAATTTTTCCGGTGAAGGAGATGTTTAGAAATGGAAAATATCTTTGACATCTAATTCTGCACATTGAAATTAATTGTTACATTTGTGCAGTTATTCAAAGTTATAGAGTTTACTTAATTTTTGTAAATATTTAAAAACAATAATTAACAGTGCAATTTAGGTGAAATTGCAGTGGTAAGTTTCCAATTTATAATTGTTACTATATTGAACGTCTCTAAAAATAATATGTTAAAAGCCTAAAGCAGTAAAATCAATATGTCATTTAAGCGGTAAGAAGAGGGAAATTATTATGTGTGTTAGGTTGGGAATACTGAATGTGGAATTTTAGACTTCCCGCGGATTGGTTTTGTGCGGAAACCAAGTAAATACGCACGATCTCGCACAAAAGAATTTTATTCCGTTCACCCTCCACCTCGGGATAATCCTAACATAGTCGTGAGGCTAACGTCAAGCATTATCTTTTCTTGGTGTGTGGATAAGCTTCAGGGCTTCTACCGCGTTGTCTTGGTGTTGGTGGCTAACGTTTCGACCGCTGTGTTGTGGTCATCTTCAGAGCAGTTGTTGGATAAGGAAATAGTCTGCCAGCTCGTATATACTGTATATAGTAGTCTCGATGGCGGGAGTACTTGCGGTGATAGGTCGTAGGTTCTCCTTCTAACATCTGATTGGTCCTACGTTGTCCAATCCGGTTGAGGTCTGTATGAAGGGGAGTATTCATATTAAATACTGGCCCTCATAAGGTCCGAAAGAGTGACCTTGATAACTTTAATATGAATACTCCCCTTCACACAGATTCCAACCGGATTGGACCACGTAGGACCAAGCAGATGCCAGAAGGAGAACCTAGACCTATACTTAGGAACGAGAAACCAGGTCTCCACATGTACGTGGCGCCCCCCCCCCTTTCATCCGGACAACGGGCACGGTATCAAGTTCACTCTTTCGGACCTTATGAGGGCCAGTATTTAATATGAATACTCCCCTTCATACAGACCTCAACCGGATTGGACAACGTAGGACCAATCAGATGCCAGAAGGAGAACCTACGACCTATCACAGCAAGTACTCCCCCCATCGAGACTACTGTATATATATATATATGGTGTTTCAAAAATATGGGGCATAATTTCAGGTATGTATTTCCAACATGTAGACAATCAAAATAGTTCATTACAACATGTGTCCGGAAATGCTTTATTTCCGAGTTATGGCCTTCACAACATTGAAATTCACCGGAACATTTTTCTTTCCGCAGGTCGTTGTCATTACAGAAGATGTTCAAAATGTCCACCTCCTGCTTGAATACAGACTTCACATCGATGTCTCATTGACCTGCGAACACGATCCCAAACTCCAGGAGTATTGCGTATGTCCTCAGAACATGCCACAATTCGATTCCGAAGGGATTCCAACAGTCTCCAGACAGTCGTATGAGGAACATTGACTTGCAACACTACCCTTCGTGTGCTGATAGAAGGAGTCATGTTCACAGCTTCAAGAATCTCCTCCTGTACTTCTGGAGTTGTAGATCTTGGTCGTCCCCTTCCCAAACCATGAGAGTTAAATTTTCCATACTCGCACAGACGGTAATGGAGACGTACAAATGTCTTCCGATCTGGACATTGTCGCTGTGCGTACCTCTCCTGGTACAAACAACGAGCCAGCGCAGCATTGCCGTCCGCCTTACCGTACATGAAGTGTATTTCTGCCAGCTCTTGATTTGAATACATGTCGCACAGTCTAACGCCTACACAACACTGAATGTAACCTTCGCCTCGGAATGAACTGTCAAGAGTGCCCTCTTAATGTCTCCTTTGACAGCAACGACCTGCGGAAAGAAAAACGTTCCGGTGAATTTCAATGTTGTGAAGGCCATAACTCGGAAATGAAGCATTTCCGGACACATGTTGTAATGAACTATTTTGATTGTCTACATGTGGGAAATACATACCTGAAATTATGCCCCGTATTTTTGAAACAACCTGTATATACGAGCTGGCAGACTGTTTCCTTATCCAACAACTGCTCTGAAGATGGCCACAACACAGCGGTCGAAACGTCAGCCAATAACACCAAGACAACGCGGTAGAAGCCCTGAAGCTTATCCACACCCCATGTACACCAGCCGCGGAAGCCTACGGGAACAATTATCATTTCTTGTTTATTGAAAATAATAAAGAAATATGTTGCAATGCAGGGAAGGTTTACGACAGACGTTTAAATACAGTAGAGAATATGTGGTACCCAGTTCATATGTAATGACTAGGGTAGGAATTGTATGCCGTTACATTGCGCTTCATACTCCTCTGACTTTAGGTACCGGTACGTAATTGGGTTGGAGTGGGGGATTTCAGTGTGTTTCGTTCAGCAGTGAACTTCAGTTGATCGGTTGCATTACGACCGAATACTGCTATTCGTAACAGCAACATTCAACGTCCTGTGAAGAAGAATAATAGCAAAATTCCGAGGACGAAATTTGTGACTTAATTTTAAATGAGGAAATTTGTAATAATGATACAGATTTTGAGATAAATAATACGTAAAATGTTTCAAATATTCCCCCATTGTTTCTGCAGAAGTGGAACGAAGTTTCTCTAGATTTAAGGCTGTTTTTTCTAGCAACAGGTAATCATTCTCCTTTGAAAATTTGAAAATGAGGTTTGTTTTTCACTGCAATAATATATAAAATGAAAAATTATGTAGACTAAAAGAAAAACGTAACACACTATCATATTAGCATAGTGAAATAATAAGGCTGATACTTGTCAATGTCATTTAGGTGTATTTTCTACAGACATAACATAGAATGTAGTCAATGATATTGTGACAAACCGGATAGTTGGAACACGAAATAGGAAAAAATGTAGCAAACAAGATGAAAACATTATGGATATTTAGCTCTACGTAAAATTTGT
Source organism: Periplaneta americana (assembly GCF_040183065.1). Lineage (NCBI taxonomy): Eukaryota > Metazoa > Arthropoda > Insecta > Blattodea > Blattidae > Periplaneta > Periplaneta americana. The sequence continues at coordinate 135,058,641 of NC_091130.1, forward strand.
GACAGTTTAAATGAAGAAATTTATAATAATGATACAGATTTTGAGAAAGATAATGCTTGTGTAAATATTTCAAATATGTCCTCATTGTTTCTGCAGAAGTGGAACGAAGTTTCACTAGATTCAAGGCTGTTTTTTCTAGCAACAGGTAATCATTCTCCTTTAAATAATTTGAAAATGTGGTTTGTTATTCACTGCAGCAATATATGAAATGAAAAATTATGTAAAACAAAAACGTAATACACTATCATATTAACATAGTGAAATAATAAGGCTGATACTTGTAAAAATTATATTCGGCGTTTTTCTACAGACTTAATTACTTACTTACTGGCTTTTAAGGAACCCGGAAGTTCATTGCCGTCCTCACATAAGCCCGCCATTGGTCCCTATCCTGAGCAAGATTAATCCATTCTCTATCATCATATCCCACCTCCCTCAAATCCATTTTTTTATTTTTATTTTATTGGGTTATTTTACGACGCTGTATCAACATCTAGGTTATTTAGCGTCTGAATGATATGAAGGTGATAATGCCGGTGAAATGAGTCCGGGGTCCAGCACTGAAAGCTACCCAGCATTTGCTGGTATTGGGTTGAGGGAAAACCCCGGAAAAAACCTCAACCAGGTAACTTGCCCCAACCGGGATTCGAACCCGGGCCACCTGGTTTCGCAGCCAGACGCGCTGACCGTTACTCCACAGGTGTGGACTTCAAATCCATTTTAATATTATCTTCCCTAAAGGTCTTTTTCCCTCCGGCCTCCCAACTAACACTCTATATGCATTTCTGGATTCGCCCATACGTGCTACATGCCCTGCCCATCTCAAACGTCTGGATTTTATGTTCCTAATTATGTCAGGTGAAGAATACAATGCGTGCAGTTCTGTGTTGTGTAACTTTCTACATTCTTCTGTAACTTCATCCCTCTTGACCACAAATATTTTCCTAAGCACCTTATTCTCAAACACCCTTAACCTATGTTCCTCTCTCAAAGTGAGAGTCCAAGTTTCACAACCATAAAGAACAACCGGTAATATAACTGTTTTATAAATTCTAACTTTTAGATTTTTTGACAGCAGACTAGATGATAAAAGCTTCTCAACCGAATAATAAAAGGCATTTCCCATATTTATATTGTGTTTAATTTCCTCCCGAGTATCATTTATATTTGTTACTGTTGCTCCAAGATATTTGAACTTCTCCACCTCTTCAAAAGATAAATTTCCAATTCTTATATTTCCATTTCGTACAATATTCTCGTCACGAGAAATGATCATAACAGAGAATAAAATATCTTTGAAACTGCGAAATTTTTCGTTATCAAAGAAAATGATGTCTTCAAATTTTTTTTAGCAGATAGTTGTGTTTCGAAGTCAAAGAAGTGGCTTTCAACCACCCAAATGCTGAGGACTAACTTACCGTGATGACAAGAATGAGTTCAAACGAACGAAAGACTCTGCGTTAACTCCAACTCTGAGACGTACTCAAGGTTAGAGGCGCACTGATAGTATAACGGCATGTATTTCTCAGGTCTAGTAATGACTCTTTCAAGTATTCAGATTCTGAATATTTATGGACATTTGCTTGCAATGAGGGATATTTGTAACGTCAACAAGAAAGCTTTCTAGCAGTCTCCATTGACAACCCAGTTTTCTAGCAAACTCGCACTTAGTTAAACTCAACAACATTCTGTAAACAGCTGATCCTGCCAAGAAACTGTTGGCGTTGGAAGTTCCTTAGCTGTTTATGGAAACATGTCCTTGGTAACAAATGTGAGGTCAAAGAAAATGGAAGGACTAATAAAAGTTAACACAATTTGTTCCTGTTACTCACTGACAGGTTAAAATTGTGTGATTTTCTATTTAGAGTACTATAATATAATTTTAACCATAACAATATTATTTATTTATTTATTTATTTATTTATTTATTTATTTATTTATTTATTTATTTATTCTGGTGTAGTTAAGGCCATCAGGCCTTCTCTTGCACAACACCAGGAATACAAATACAATAATAGAAATAAACAGAGAAAAATAATAATAATAATAATAATAATAATAATAATAATAATAATAATAATAATAATAATAATATAATATAATTTAATAGCTTCACAGTCGTTTTACGAGTCATTATGCATATATTTTTTACAATGTCAAATGTTTAACGATTGTCAAGGAACATATTTTTTACACGATATTGTGTTTTCTCGTCGTTACAGAAAACGGCCGCCACGATTGAAAGTTGATTTTACTGAATTCAAAATTGTCAACCTGGATAAGTAGGCCTATGTTGAAATATTACAAATAACTGCTCTAGAGTTGTAATGAAAACCACTGCCTTCTATGTACGCTACAATCCTACAATGCATGTAAAATTCATACGCAAAACGCAATGTTGATTAATATACATTATAAGAAACAAATCACTGCATTTGAAATGTACTGAACTTTATTTAAACAATCCAAACTTCACTTAACAAAATGAAAAATAACAATTATTCCAATTGAACACGAAATATTGCAAGTACCTGAATCACTTTTACGCCTTCACATTGAAGTTTATGGTGAAGTACGTTGGCCAGACTGCTAACATCAGTCAACTGTTCATAGTGTAACGTACGTATCACAGTCTACTATGTACAGTCATGATGCTTGAGTTTTGAGGGTGCTAGAAACAATAGACTGTGACGGTTCTATTTTGCATTGCCTGCAATGAGGCGATATTAGCGATCCTAGTGGTGAGCAGCTATCTAATGTTTGCATTTTTACTACGTATTGAGCTTCGTGAGTGTATATACTAGACTGTGGTACGTATACTGTATAAATTGAGGAACTCTCTTTGCTCGTTTTTTTTTTTAACTTTTCCTCTAAGCTAGCTGCATACTATCAACAGTGTTTACGTCCATTGCAAAGATTTTGTGAACGGAGGATAGATAAAAGCTTTTATCATGAATGATGAATTCAATGACGAATAGATAGGTGCTCACTGAAATTTCTATCATTTTACTGAATCTTGGACAACAGAACTTGTCGCAGCCTACGGTTGAAGCCTTTTAAGCTGTAACATTTGCCAAATATTACTCGTGTTGACACTGATTTGTTATAAACAATATTCAACACTTGCAATGGAAAAAACACCATTAAAATGTAAAGTAGGATTAAACAAGACTTTCAATAAATAAGGAAAACCGTGCTAAATTCAAAATAAATATAAAATAATGTTTCGTTTCCCGGATAGAAATCATCATCTCATAATAAAATAAAATCCCTTATCTTTACCAATTGGCTATGTTTAAAATTATGCATAAATATTTTGTAATATTTTAATAATTTAAGAAACTTTTAAATTGCTATGAAGTATAATTTGTGAGTAACTGTGAGCAAGTGTCTCGCTATAACGTTAACATTAAAATACAGAACGCTCGTATTCATGTTAACAGAGCAATCACGTAAAGTTTGTTTTCTTGTCAATTTAAAAATACATTGTTAAAGTCAATCATGCGATTTACAATAGGAGATATAAGAACACGGTTTTGGTATCAAATGTAACTTCTGCACTATACAGGGTGGAAGGGGGCCGATGCATCAAAACTTAAGAGGTGATTCTACAGTGGTTAAATAAAACAAAATCGTTATTACGCTTTCCCTTCGATGAAGCACTGTTAAGCAGGAAAAAAAAATCTTGGCCCAATGTTTGCAGCGCTCTATTGCGGTAATGGCCCGAGATAAATGGTTGATGCAATACAAGCAGATAGGTAAAAATAATTAATCTGAGGAGTCATGTCTTGAATGTATATATTTTAAATTAAACCGTTTAATTTAATTTAATTTAAATTTAATAATAATTGCGAAAATCGTTAAAAATAAATCTTGCAACGCAGCTCACCGATAGAGTACAGCACAAGGGGAGAAGAAAGTAAGGAGTGCAGGCCGCGTTTGCTTAGAGTTATTGCAGTAGCCGTGATGTTGCCAAATGCTTCATAGAAACATAACGATTTCCTCTAAAACGATGAATATTAGAGAAAAAAATTATTTAGGTTTTTCTAACCTATCCTCATGATCTGTTAGCTACCAGTTTCATTTTCTGTGTCTGATGTATTTATTCACACTGCAAATGGGTATATACCCGGTGGCGGTGGTAATTAATTGCACTCAATAATGACAATTAATAATAAACACAACTAATAAAAATACAATTAGTAATAATGAATAATAATACGAATAATAATAATAATTAATAATAATAACAAGAAGCATCCTAAATTAAATGACGCACGATCACTTAAAATACCATGTTAAGTAAATCTAATTCGTATCTTAACCCTAAGTTCAAACTAAAGCCCACGCATACTATTTGTTCATACATGCACAAATACCTTTCAGCACTACACTCATTTCGCTGTCAACTCACTCACTGCACTGGAACTAAGACACATTTCACTAACACTTCAAAAACATTTCACTGATCAAATACTTTACACTACCACTATAAACTATAAAACTTCACTGACACAAACACACTTTATTTACTCAGCACACTTCACTGACACAACACACTTCACTGACACAACACACTTTACTGACACAACACACTTCACTGATATAACATTTCAAATAACAAAATATGAATTACATCCTTTAAATAGTGTGTATAATATACTACCGTCTAACATGATGGTACAAAGGTTACCATCCACCTTGTATAGATAATCAAAATTTAAATAATCTTTCATATTTTAAAATGTACACTACGTAGATAACACATACAAAATTTGTCTTGTACCATTCTTTTATCTATTCGTCACCATGACGCAATTCTCCTCTACTCTTATCAGTACATGCTATACCAAATTTGGACTCTGTGTGTTATTGCGCCATTTCGAAGTAATTATAAATAAATATGAATGTTGTACTACCCACAGTTGTTACATTGTTCTCTCATAGAGGAGGTTAGAAAACCCCCGACTTAAAGATAAATTATTTGTCTTGTTTCTTGGCTCGTGTCTTTTTACTAATACCGTTCTATGTCCATATTAAAGTTGGGCAGTCTGTCAAAAATTTCGTCACTCAGGAACAAACCAGTGACTGTAAAGTAGGATTCGTGTTCCATATATTTCGTTGCCAATCTGCTAATTAAGCGATGAGACACCATTTGGGAAAAGACTCGAGCGTATGGGTTTTTCTGACTCAGAAACTTCGAGTTGGCTCATGAATCACCGAATTTCCTATTCAACTCAGAATGCCACTATGGCTTGCATAATATTTTAGTTTCGCGAAGCCGATTGATTTAAGTTACTTTCCTTGCTGATTATTTCTTTGTCACGGTTTCCTTCAGAAACGTGAATCTAGCAACTGTTAGTTTTCTAATGTCTTAGAAAGATCATATAGTGTCGTCAGCACCAGTAAAAAAACACGCTTCGTTAGTTTCACAATTCCTCACTTTATGTACCGAGCGTTCAGCTTGGCTCTTGGCCGAGGACAGACGCATCAAACATGCTTGCATGGCAGGCGTAGACTGCGGCATTATCAAACCGTAATCTTCCGCGTATTTTACTTATATAACTTCGAATAATAACAGCATGTACACAAATTATACAGAGCGGAAGTAATTATTTATTTTTTTTTTTTAACCTGGTAGAGATAAGGCCATCAGGCCTTCTCTTCCCCTCTACCAGGGGATTACAACTACAATATTAAGAATACAATTACAATTATAATTGAGGGGTTTACCGGAAAAAAGGGGGTATACGTCAATATGGTGAATTGAGATACAGGCAATCTAAGATTTTAAAACGCACCTGAATAAAATGTTATAATAGAGATAATAAGATAATAACTGCCTACCATTGGAGGTAGCCCAGAAGGACTCAGTATACTCTCCTACATGAATTTTACAATATTAAATGTTTACATAAATTTTGTAGAAATAAAATTAAAATAAACATATATGAATATAAAGTGAATAAAAAAAATTAAACAGAGTGAATATGATGACTCAGAATTTGGCAAGAGCGTTTCAAAACTGAAGTTATGATGTCAGCAGTAAGTGTCTGTGGTAGTTCAAAAGTCTTCCTGAAGCTTTGAAAGAACTTGGGAATCACACCACGAGCTCCAATAAGAAGACCAATCGCCTCAATGTCTTCAAGCTGGTATTTTGCTTTGAAGTAATCAACTGTTGGCAGATAAATGTTGATCTTTTCTTTATACATTAAATTAAAAATCTTAGCGAGTGTAAATGTTTTGTAGCATTTAGGCAATTTATATTATTAAATTTCCTTATATTTGTACCATATAAAACTTCGGTCTATACGCCCTTTATCCATATAATGATTTGCTTAGGGGATTTAATGTAGATTTCAGATTTAAATTTCACACGGAATTGAAACAAAGATACATTTTATGACATTTATTATCTACTTCTAAAGTAATTTACATTATTTCAGATATACTGAGTAGACATTAAGTACGCAAAGCAAAATCTCTGAATATAACAGAAAAAGAAAATCTCCATTTTGTGTGAACATAAATAAATAAAATTTACTCTTTGTATAATCCTGGTAACAATAAGCCCAAAAATCTGAATATTGTAACAAATCTCTTTATAGAACATAAAATATTTCCGTCTGAATCTATGAGTTTCATAAGTTTGTTTACTCTTAAAGCAAGGACAATAATGAACATAAAAAGCAGTCAAAGGAAACAACTGGACTGACTAAACTGAACTATATATATCTGCTTAGTCTCTACCAAGAGAAAACACACACAGTACAGTATGCGGTAACGCGCAGCACTAGCTCTACTTGTAGACTGACTGGCTAAATCACGCACGCACGCAGCCCTGTCCTGCAGGTATGTACAGTACAATCAAAACAAAATTTCGCTACTATAATTATTCACTACATTTTAAACCGTTTTCCCGAAGAAGGTCGTAGAGGGTAATCTTGCTCAGGATAGGGACCAATGACGGGCTTATGTGAGGGCGGCAATGAACCTCCGGGTTCCTTAAAAGCCAGTAAGTAAGTATGCAGCTGCACACTTTCCTTTTACTCTCGCCGCGACCGGCACAGTGCAATAACAAAACAAAATCCTACTTCCACAAGGTGTTCAAGAACAAACTTGAGAATAGATTTACCAACAAGTGTTTTAAAAACCACTTTCAATGTAAAATGAAAATAAAGAAATAAAAAATAAAAATAAGAGAGAGATTGAGAGAAAATGCCGCCCCCTAGAAATTGCCGTCCTAGATAACTGCCTGAGCAGGGCATATTTGCGCCACACGGTCAGATAAAATGCAGCATATAAAAAAGGGTCCCTGTTTTGTGGGCATAGTTGCGCCCCGTTCCCATCAGGTAGAGAAAAAGGCATGGCATAGTTGCGCCCCGTTCCCTTCAGGTAGAGAAAAAGGCATGGCATAGTTGCGCCCCGTTCCCTTCAGGTAGAGAAAAAGGCATGGCATAGTTGCGCCCCGTTCCCTTCAGGTAGAGAAAAAGGCATGGCATAGTTGCGCCCCGTTCCCTTCAGGTAGAGAAAAAGGCATGGCATAGTTGTGCCCCGTTCCCTTCAGGTAGAGAAAAAGGCATGGCATAGTTGCGCCCCGTTCCCTTCAGGTAGAGAAAAAGGCATGGCATAGTTGCGCCCCGTTCCCTTCAGGTAGAGAAAAAGGCATGGCATAGTTGCGCCCCGTTCCCTTCAGGTAGAGAAAAAGGCATGGCATAGTTGCGCCCCGTTCCCTTCAGGTAGAGAAAAAGGCATGGCATAGTTGCGCCCCGTTCCCTTCAGGTAGAGAAAAAGGCATGGCATAGTTGCGCCCCGTTCCCTTCAGGTAGAGAAAAGGTCATGGCATAATTGTGCCCCGATGAAATAGGTAGAGAAACAGACACTACGGAAACTCGAGCCTCGTAATCAACCACCCTTATTGATTTCTTATTCGATTTATATTCATTATCGATACCGTTAAAATGAACACCATGAAGTTGGCAGTATTTTATTAACTGTTTTTCTACTGTTTATGCAGTGATTATCGATAGCCTACCATTAAAATGAACACCATGAAGTTGGCAGTACTTTATTAACTGTTTTTCTACTGTTTATGCAGTGATTATCAATAGCCTACCGTTAAAATGAACACCATGAAGTTGGCAGTACTTTATTAACTGACATATTCAAATGAGTGAGCCGTTGGAATATGGGGCCTTGGCAGTCTTGACATTTTATTAGTGATTTTCACACCGTCTGTGGCGTATAGTGAGGTTAATTTAAAATGAATGTTAAGTTTAGTGAAAAGGGTGAAGAGTTAATAATTGATAATGGTTCTAAGTTTCAATTTTCGAAACCCTGTACCGTAGGGTTAAGTTATCGATGTAGAAACAAAAAATGCAGTTCATTTATTGTGTGTGATCGATAAAAAAAGTGTTATTTTAAATAGCAAAATTGATCATACGCTAGGCCTACCTGATTTCAATGCAGCTATCACTGTAATATTTTTAAGTAATTTATTTATTTTATGAGAATCACTTTCGTGTGTACTATGCTCATCGGGGCGCAACTATACCATGTCCATCATGCTACCTGATTTCTTCGGGGCGCAACTATGCCATGTCCCTTCTGCTACCTGATTTCTTCGGGGCGCAACTATGCCATGTCCCTTCTGCTACCTGATTTCTTCGGGGCGCAACTATGCCATGTCCCTTCTGCTACCTGATTTCTTCGGGGCGCAATTATGCCATGCCTAGGCCTCCCAATTGACCGCGGGGCGCAACTATGCTATACCGAACTGCCTACGTTGCCTAGGCCTAAATCCGGCATTGGGTATGCATATTCATATAATTTTGTGCGAGATCGTGCGTATTTGCTTGTTTTCCGCACAGAACCAATACGCGGTAAGTGTGAAATACCACATTCAGTATTCCCAACGTAACACACATAACAATTTCCCTCTTCTTACCGCTTAAGTGCGACATTCATTTTACTGCTTTAGGCTTTTAACATATTATTTTTAGAGACGTTTAACATAGTAATAATTATAAGCTGGAAACTTATCACTGCAATTTCACCTAAATTGCAATGTTAATTATTGTTTTTAAATATTTGCAAAAATTAAGTAAAGTCTACTACTCCACGAAACTTATTGCATTCCTGATACAAGTAACATTAAGGAAGTCGTGAAAAAATCAACAAGATTCCAGATGCCGATATTATTACTGGAATATGTTATATAAATACTATTATTAAAATGAAAAATAAATCATTACATAACCTTACCGTTTGTTTTAAGTTCGCATTTATAGACTGGGCGAAAAAAAGACAGACGTATATCACGGCCTGCTGGAGTATAGTAAACACAGAAAACATTTTATAGCAACAATGTTGAAGAAATATATTTTGGTTTTCCGAAGTTGCCGTCATTAAACAGAAACCAACATGGAGATTTCATTGCAACTAATTAGAAATTCGTCTTTCAGGTATGTAATAAACGATCTTCGCACAAAATAATGTACGATACACGAGCGGTATGTTTGTTTTCATGTTCTCGGAAATTAAAAAAGCTCAACTACGTTTCGCTTTTTCAATCTTTTCCTCGAACATGAAAACTTCAGCATACCGCTCTTGTAACGCATATTACTATTCTGTAGTTGAGTGTGCAGCTGGATATTTATTTGGGAACAGATGTGAAGGCTTCACGCTCATTCGCGCAATTCTGTGTGTTTTATAAGCGAGAAATAGCTGCTGGTAGCGAGTGGAGAATGTTGCAAGAGGGCAAAACCCCTCACGAGTGTTTGCTTTCAATGGATGGTATACTGTGTGTCGTAACTCGAACGGAGAGAGTTGATTGGACGGGTGTGATCAAGCAGTACTTGGCAGCCATCTCGTTCGCGCGTCTCGTCGAGCCAGGTACGTGGGCACTATGCCCCACATCTCCGACGTCACTTGTAATTTGGTGCATATCGTTTGACTTTGAACATTCTAAAACGTGCTTATAGTCAGAGTGTGATACCGAGACAGAAATGAGATGTGCATAAATGTTTTCTCATTTGACACAAATTGTAAGGCAAGAATGCGAAATAAAGAATGTAGAAATGGAGGAAAAATATTAATAAGAAAACGGATATAAGGGAAATGAAGATTAAGAAATTAAAGAGAAACGAAAACGAGAAAGAATAGGCGTAAGGTACACATACCAAATAACGCCACCTTAACACTTCAGTCACTTTTGCTCTGGAAATAAGTTATGTACAAACACGAAAATTATGAAATAGAAATTGTAACCTTATCTTTACAAAATAGCACAATGAAAATGGATATAATATGTACCCAACAAGAATTAGAACTCAAATAGGAAAACTTTGTAAACTGGCGTTATTAGGAACAGGTTATCCAATTAACGCCATCTATTTTCTAGTAACCTATACAGTGTACACTTATAATTGTTAATGAATTATTTTTCCTAAGCAACACAAATAGAACTAAGCGACTAAATTTGAGTTTCTGTTAATAAAAGATACAAAATAACTCAATACTAATGAAAGATTCTTGGTCTGAAATTGAAACACCAGATGGATTAGGAAAATATGTTTTCCAGTGACTCCTACTTTAAAAAACAAGAGACAATGTGACATAGTAGAAAGTTATTAAACACAAAAGCATTTACCTTAGTTTAATATGAATGTTTTCCAATAAGTAAAACAAAAAAATTACATTCTGAACATTTGTAAGTTGAAAGCTTAGTGATTTTCCTGATGTTTTCACACTGATGCTGTACTGTCAGCCTTAGTACAGGGACATCATTTTATTTTTAATATTAACTTGCTTATACCTCAGGATTAACGCCGTTTGCTACCCCGTTCCACGACTGGAGTTCGATGATACTGGCGTAATATACAAACAAATCACTTTACTAGGTATAGGATGGAAGAAAAGTAGTTCATCCATTTACGTGAACTAGAAAATATCGCGCTTTTTAGTTTGATCATTTTCATTAGGTTTTTGTTTAATCAAAATACAGTACAGTATTAACAATGTTACTCACGAACTGAGCTGTCCATGTGGACGTATTCATTATGCAGTGTATATTATACTGTCTACAGCACATTAGCGTACAATATAGAGAATGAAGTTAAATTGAAAAATAATCATAATATGGATATTTAAACACAATTTTTTTTAAATGGTGGCCGTTCATTTCGATACAGGCTTCAGTTCTAATGTGCATATTATCGCACTATAGACTATTGTAAGTAATTCCAATTGCCAGTTTCGTCCTTCGTACTAGTAACTCATGTTGAAATAATTCTGTACCTACTCTTAAAAGGGTACCTTAGGTACTCTAAATTCAATCTTCACTTCTGCCCGACCCGCACAGATAAAATTACTCAGACATACTCTCTACTGTCCGTCCAAGTGGTTATATCGTAGGGTCGTAGAAAGAGAGGAAATCACGTGACAGTTAATTACTTAACAAGGCCTTTTTATTTAAGTTCTTTTAAACAGTTGTATAATATTACGTAGACGTCCAATTCCTAACAGAAATTAATGTTCTGAGAAAGGAGCTAAGACAGCCCAGCCACTAACTGGCGAACAAAAGCTGGTGGGGGAAACCGGGATACGACGTAGGCAAATGGACCACAGTACCTGTGCGAAAATGATTCAATATTGAAAGCTCTTTCGTCACTGAAAAACGCGAACATATTTTTGGAACGTATTGTTTACTATGACCATAAGGCTACTATGACTATATATGCAGTCTTGGATCTGTGTGGAGGACGATTTAACTTCATTAGTAGAAGGGGTGGGAGTGAAGTACATTAAAAAACTCAGGTACAATAAAAATTGAAGTAAAAATAAAATGATGTCCCTGTACTAACATAACCTAAAATTTTGGCTGTAGACCTTTAACGCCACATGCCGTTAAAGCTCTACTGAGTACTTGATAACATGACATGCCTGTTTCTCTAACATTTTCAAATTTTATAGATAGCAAATACATTCTATACATAGAAGAATGTTTAAGGATCACGAAAATATATAGTTTACTATAGTTATTATTTGCTCAACACACAAAATAAAATATTGCCTCTTACCTTGATATAAGAACAGCCATTCACTATCAACACACAACAGGAAAATGATGGAATATAATGTCACTCGTAAATGTCAGCGGACAGCTAGTAACTCATTTCATCACTAGATTCCAAGCGAACGCAGGCTACAGTAGTGCACTACCGAAAACTTGTGTCGTTAACAAATTTTAATAGGGTGGCGTTAAAGGTATACATGGCGTTATTTGGCTCAGGGACCTTATAAGTTTAAAAGGACGAGAGAGTAAAGACAAGAGAAAAGGATGAAGAAACAAAATAAAAACACCAAAAATAGTCCTGAATACTGTTTGCAAAAATATCTCTGAACGCAGGAAGAATCCTACTTTATGTTTAACATTCAAGAGGGCGTAACTCAATTTCACAAATATGACTTACTGTATATTTATATGAACTTTTTCATGACAGTGATGTCACAAATCTTCGTGAATCAACTGTATAAGCACTATAATTATATATTTCGGATCTGTCCACGCCTATGGAGTAACGGTTAGCGCGTCTAGCCGCGAAATCAGGTGGCCCGGGTTCGATTACCGGTCGGGTTAAGTTACCTGGTTGAGGTTTTTTCCTGGGTTTTCCCTCAACCCAATATGAAGAAATGCTGGGTAACTTTCGGTGTTGGACCTGGGACTCATTTCACCGGCATTATCACCTTCATCTCATTCAGACGCTAAGTAACCTAAAATGTTGACAAAGCGTCGTAAAATAACCTACTAAAAATATTTCGGACTCAGAACTTGTAATATGCAATAGAAATAGGCAGGGAAATGTACAGTGGAAGCTCTTAAGTCCGACAGAAAACAAGTTCGACATTCTATAGTTCGACTGCTTACGTAGGAGAATTAGACACGCCCCTATACGAGCACTAAGAAATGGTTCTGTGTCTTGTAGTGATACTTTTGTTAAAGGAAAACAGAATATTTTATTGATCAGGTCATCCATATTTAATCAATGATTTTAAATTAACAAACTCTTCTTTTTTTATTTGGGAATTGTGCCGTTTGTGAGACGGAACTTTTGAAACCCACTGTGGTACTAGAAGCGCATACACAAGTCTCGGGGCGAGCAGGAAATGCAAGTACAGTACTGTATTCGTTGTTGGATAACCAATAAGAATTTGTATTCATTTCACTTGCCACACCCACTACTCTTATTGGACTGAACTTTCAATTCTGTTCAGTCGAACTTAGGAAAGTCCACTGTAATCAGTTTTAATAGTCTCCTATGTACCTTTCAAAGAACAATGTTTGCCATTTCCAATAACATTTGTCTTAAAATAATTATTATAAAAGAGAATGTAATAAACAGGCTTCGAGACTTCGGACTCGATAGAGCAGTTCAGTGGGAAATCCGCATAACGGCGTACTGAGTATAGTGGTGAAGCGTACAGTGGGTGGGGGTACTGTAGAATGAATGCCAACAAATACGCAAAGGAAAACGCTCTGGATTTGAAGCTTCTGACGAATAATTTGGTATTCATACAAACTGGGTCTGAAACTATTACACGTTTAGAAAAGTCAGAGCAAGAGATGCCGGAAGCCCTCAAATTAATTTAGAAAATGATGTAGAGAATTAATGAGGCATCAAGTACACCGGTTACTGAACGTGTAAAACAGAAGTGGAAATCAATTTTATGTAAAAATATCGTATATGGAACATTGTTTAACATAAACAGCAAATTAGTGGACACAGAGTCACTCGAGAATAAAGGACTCTCTCTTAGAGACTGCAATGATGTTAGGTTTTTTCGTTTTGCTCCTATCACGTCATGCGACGTAGAGCGCAGCTTTCTGCAGTACAAACTTTGGCAGATAACCGAAAAAGATTTACGTTTGAGACACTGAAAATGTATCTTGCAGTACATTGCATTTCGGTACTGTAACTGCACTTCCTAAAGACGACCAATAGGATAAATGAAAAAAATTAAAATTACTACATGCTTATTTCCACCTTTAACACTGTATATAATTAAACACAAAAGCTTATAAAAGACAGGAGAATAAATGCTTTTCACATTCTTTTGACATTATCATTGTATAATGTACTGTATATTTACTTTCAGAATGTACATATGTGTGTGTTTCCCCATACTACCGTACTCTACTCTAAATAGCAACGTTGTTACCTCAACACATCTCTATCTACATGCAGCGAGTCTACAACCTATAGTGCATGCACAGTAAACTTATTGTATCGGGTCCAAAGTCCTCGAAGCCTGGTAATAAAATAGTGAAAGGGTCCACACCTGTGGAGTAACAGTTAGCGCGTCTGACCGCGAAACCAGGTGGTGTGGGTTCGATTTACGGTCTCAGGACAAGTTACCTGATTGAGGTTTTTCCGGGGTTTTCCCTCAACACAATATGAGCAAATACTGGGTAACTATCGGTATTGGACCCCGGACTCATTTCACCGGCATTATCATCATCTCATTCAGACGCTGAATAACCTCAGATGTTGATAAAGCGTCGTAAAATAATCTATTAAAAATAAAAAAGGTAGTGAAATTACAGAAAATATTTACAAAAATAGTATAAATAAATGTTAATAATGTACACTTGTTACAAACACGATGGTAGTTTTATTAATTTCATAATGTCAAAATTTAATACCAATAAAGCAAGAGGATACGCTGTAAACCTCAGAGCTAGAAGAAAATCCCTATATTCGAGTGTTTTTGCATCAATGGGGACCAGTAGCGGCCCCTCGGTTACGAAGATTGTCAGTTCTGCATGAAACATAGTGTATTTAGCAAACGCATGCTGTTTATTGCATCTAAATTGGATAACGCGTGTAATTACAGCCCCTTCTCGAAGTTGACTGTGCACCAGAAATTGTACTCCAGCCATCCGTGCGCTACACCTCTCCCACCTGGTACAACTAGTCACGTAGTGGAGATGTGCCCCACATGCTTTTCTAGTTTCTTAAGTCAAATTAACTAAATCCTCCACTCCGGTGTTTGTCCATGTAAACAGAATACATGGGTGGGGGGAAAGCGTTTTCATGAGCGCAGCAAAAAACCAATCGCTTCCATTACACATTTCGGTATTAAAATAACTAGTAGGCTACATGATTTCCTCGACTTCTTCCAGAAATTTCAATATTTAAATTTTGTGTAGGACGTCCTAATTCCTTAAGTTAACGTGCAATTTCTCTTTTAATTTCGAAAAGGGTTGGTCGATTAGGATTTCATTTCATTCATTTTTAATATAAAATATTTCTTTAGACACACTGACTAATCACATCAGACCACCCACAGTACTATAACCAAAGCTCGGAACTTGGGGACTTGTGTCTTTGAACGTGGCTAAGCGACCGGACTTCAATGTCAACAAACTCCCGCTTCCAGCACGGAGGTACTGTCAGGTCTGCTATAAAAGTGGTTCCTGGCTGGAACAACATAATGATAATATTATGGTAGGTTGAAACAAGTAATTTTATAGCATATATATGAATAAACATGCAAAATATATGAAATTTACAGTTCTGCTCTGTACATTTTATTACAGTGTATGACTACATGCATTCGAATATTTTTCGAACCCACACTTTCTTCGTCTGTTAGTTAAACATGATTTGAAACGAAAGAAACTTATTTCCACGTCACGTGAAGTAACGACAGCAAAATTAATTTTTTTTATTCTATTTATTTTAACTAGCTACCTACTGAATACAAATTACATTTATAAAACAAAAATGTTTCTAGCCACTACCGTAAGAGCCAGGCTCGTGTACGGTGTGGTCTTAGTCAATAATATAACATAAAATTTACAAGGACACTTTACTAAATACAGTAAATAATTTAATTCAAACCAATAAATACAACACAAGAGCAAGAATAAAGAAGAAAGAGAAAAAGAGAGAAAAATACACATTTAATATAAATTGACAATCCGACAAAAGCCAGTGATATTCAATAAAAACAAGAATATAGTAGACAGAAAGAAAAGGTAAAAAAATACATTTGTTAATATTATATTATATCGTGGATAATTTTACAAATTTATTTTTTAAAAGCTTCAATTTTTTAAAAAATTTCAAATTTGGAAAATGTTTTTTATTGTATTATAAAGTCTTAGGCCGAAATAAAGTATTGAATGTTTTCACTGTCACTGTTTCCTGTTCGATTTTCAGTAGTTGCTAGCTGATCTCGTATCTGAGAAAGATAAGTATCCTAAATTTGTCTCGAAAATAGTTTTCAATTTCTATGTCACTACTAGGGAAGGTTCCACTACGACTTGAACCATGGTTATGGACAAATTTTCCACCGATTTAAGGGACTGCAATGTATTTCAATGAATGCCCGTTTCCAATCTCTAGTTTGTGTTTGACACAAGTTACAAAATATAAACTCTCCATTCGAAGATAATAATGTATCTCCTCAGAATTCCTCCACGAAATTCTGTACCTAAATTTTAAGAAATATATGTTCAAACGTATACAATACCCATTCGAATAATACGTATTTTCTTATTTTGAAACAGACCGTTTATCTCTAATTAATTATCTGAATGTCATTGGCTTCGACACGACACAGTTTCCTCGTCCGTCTTCCTGTCATTCGATGTGACCACTTTCTTAGTACACACGACTGTCCCTGAGCACTTGCAGGGTGAGTTTTTTTGTACGTTGTACCTGTAACCTTACTCATGCACACGACACACAAGTCCCCGAGCTTTGACTATAACACACTGGAACTGTAATGATATACAGTAGTCCAGGAACCTATGTGTTCTAACGCAGGTCATAGAGAGAGGAAGGTGTTGACGTTTATTTTGTACATCGGAGAGAGCTGCTTCGGTTCGACTACCCTACGTTGAGTTTCAGGAACTGCCGATCACAGATCCGAAAAGTACACTACAGCTAAAATTCTCGAGCAGTTCAAGGCTCCTACAGACAGTAAAATCTCGAATCGAAGGAGAATGAATGGGAAAAATAAATAAAACAATGAACTAGATTACATAAAAGCGGGCTTTACATTTTTATTTTTTTTTCAGGTCCAATTAAATGGCGGTTCTGCAGCTTTTCAGTTCTTATTGTAGAGCCGCCCCTGATGGAGACTAATACATCCTGGGCTCTGTTCTAACTTTCGCGATAAATAAATTCGCAGACTGTTGATTAAAACAGGTCACGGGCGCGTCTTGCTTGCACCTGCGTTTCTCTAACCATTCACTTCTCCCTACTCAATTCCACAAGATGAAAACAGCTTTCTAAATAAAGAATGGTATAGCATATATGCTACTAGAGCTTTCAGTTGGAATATAGGAATAGACCTATCCTCGGGCATTTACCTGTACAAATGCAAGTAATGCAGTTGAACCTGGGTTACACGTAACCCAGTTGTGCGCAGTTTCGGTTTGTACGTAATTATGCACAGAGTTTGGTAAAATTATATACAGCATAATTATTAGGGACTGTACTTTGTCCTCGGAGGCTACAAGATGAAGCATTATTGGAGGTTTTACGTGCGTGCATGTAGCAAGCGAAGTATTTCTGTCTGCTCACGCGAATCCTGTTCAGTTAAGTTGGGCAGAACAAAATATAGACCACTTAAGTAAGTAAGTAAGTATTATTAAAACTGTGTACACTATAATAGCTACATTTACTATTTACATTATGATAAAAAATGTAGTGTCCACACCTGTGGAGTAACGATCAGCGCGTCTGGCAGCGAGGTTTTTTCCGGGGTTTTCCCTCAACCCAATACGAGCAATGCTGGGTAACTGTCGGTGCTGGACCCCGGACTCATTTCACCGGCATTATCACCTTCATTTCATTCAGACGCTAAATAACCTAGATGTTGATACAGTGTCGTAAAATAACCCAATAAAAAAAAAGAATGTATTCATTCTCGGTAGTGTAGTCAGTATAGCGCTGGCCTTCTGTGCTCGAGGTTGAGGGTTCGATCCCGGCCCAGGTCGATGGCATTTAAGTGTGTTTAAATGCTACAGGATCATGTCAGTAGATTTACTGGCATGTAAAAAAACTCCTGCGGGACAGAATTCCGGCACACCGGCGACACTGATATAACCTCTGCTGTTGCGAGCGTCGTTAAATAAGCCATAATTCATTTTTTTAGGGATGTAGCCATACATTGATCAAACATTATTTACACTAGTAGGTCTATGTACAGTATTATGTATTTTAATGCAAGGTATTTTATTTCATAATACTATAGCCTATTTTCTTTGTAAATATTGTGTAATAGTGTATAATATGAACCCACCCATTTTTGTGGAATACTATTTGAAACAAATATAAATGACACTCGGGAGGAAATTAAACCCAGAATAAATATGGGAAATGCCTGTTATTATTCGATTGAGAAGCTTTTGTCATCTAGTCTGCTGTCAAAAAATCTGAAAGGATTTATAATAAAAAAGTTATATTACCGGTTGTTCTGTATGGTTGTAAACTTGGCCTCTCACTTTGAGAGAGGAACAGAGATTAAGAGTGTTTGAGAATAAGGTTCTTAGGAAAATATTTGGGGCTAAGAGGGATGAAGTTACAGGAGAATAGAGAAAGTTACACAACACAGAACTGCACGCATTGTATTCTTCACCTGACATAATTAGGAACATTAAATCCAGACGTTTGAGATGGGCAGGGCATGTAGCAGGTATGGGCGAATCCAGAAATGCATATAGAGTGTTAGGTGGGAGACCGGGGGGAAAAAGACCTTTCGGGAGGCCGAGACGTAGATGGGAGGATAATATTAAAATGTATTTGAGGGAGGTGGGATATGATGATGGAGACTGGATTAATCTTGCTCAGGATAGGGACCGATGGCGAGCTTATGTGAGGGCAGTAATGAACCTGCGGCTTCCTTAAAAGCCAATTGTAAATTGTAAGTTGTATTATTTTTATTTTTCTTATGTCAATTGTTCTTTATTATGAAATATCATTTCTTTGATACAAATTGTTTTATATTTAACAGTGAATTGTATTAACTCTTCGAATTTCATGTAACTAAACATATCTACATTTTGCTATTATTATTATTATTATTATTATTATTATTATTATTATTATTATTATTATTATTATTATTATTATTATTATTATGGCGTTGTGGAAATATTTGAAAAAGTTTGTGATGTATATAGATCTGTCTTGCAGTAAAATTTGTTGATGAGGCCTGGAACTCCAGTGCCGGGTCTGGATTCTGCATTTCGTATGTTTTCGCGGTTTTGAGGTTGCACTTGAAAAGCTGTAACTGATGCACGTTTCTTCTGGCCTCCTGAAGTGGTCAGCTTTCACTTCTACCTCCACAGTCGAAGTGTGGGATAGGGTGAGAATAGCAGTGGTGTCTCATCTTGTTTTATAAGCCATGAATAACATAAAAATTCTCGCTGTTTAGCAGGCATGAGCCCACATTGTTTTCTCCCTTTTGTACCTCAGTTTATGACTTATTCGAGGGTGTTGAAATATTGTGCTTCGTATTACAGTCGTACTGGTGGTCCAGTGTCAGAAACAGAAATAGATGCGAGAAATAAGATGTGATTAATTCATTGTTAGAATATCAATTTTCGAGAAGAATCAACATTGAAAGAAGGGAAGTTTTAAATAAAGAGAGATCTACCTATTCCATCACTGACAATTTTTCGGGAGGATAATCTTAAAACGCGAGCTTTCAATGCATCGTATGAAGCAAAGCATATTATGCCCAGCTGAAGAAGTATGTGTTGAAATGTCTTATTTTAACGCTCACTTTTCGTCAGTTTATTTTTTTTTCACTCCTAATCCCGTGATATCTTTCTTAAATTGAATGTCAGTCAGAGCTTTACCGTTCGACCATAGCGCCAACATCTTTCTCGAAAGAGTGCATCTTTCGCCTACTTTTGAGACATCGGTGAACTTCCTAGCAAGATACCCAATCCCGTGACATTCAATGAAAAAAACGTATCACGGAATTAGGAGTATCACGGAATTAGGCAACTTTACCCTATGTGTTGAAATGTCTTACTTTAACGATCACTTTCCGTTCGTTTATTTTTTTGCACTCCTAATCCAATGATATCTTTCTAAAATTGAATGTCAGTCAAAGCTTTGCCGTTGGAACATAGTGCCAGACACCTTTCTCGAAAGACCATCTTTCGTCTACTTTTGAGACATCGGTGAATTTCCTAGCAAGATACCCAATCCCGTGACATTCACTGAAAAAAAAAACGTATCACGGAATTAGGCAACTTTACCCTATGTGTTGAAATGTCTTGTTTTAACGCTCACTTTCCGTTAGTTTATTTTTTTCACATAAAAGTCTTTTTTCCACTTTCTATTTATTTTATAAAACTGGAATACATCGTATAATGTCTATTCTTCAGCACGCTGAAGCAATGATAGTCAGACGCATTGCTCTTTAATTTCCGACTCTGTTTTGTTCTTATGTGTGATTAGTCCAAGTAACAGAATGAAATATATAAGCAGTTCCCAAACGCTGAAGGAACCAAAACTCGGCACATAGTAGAAAAATCCAATGCCCTTTGCTCAAAACACTTATTGTTCTCTGTAACAATTTTGATAGAATATGGCAAAAGCGATCTTTTCATTAATCCCCAAAATAAAGGGTGCTATTCATAGACATTTCGCTAGCTCGCGCTACGATCGTGCTAACTAGCCCCGGCTATCGACTGGTTACTTGTACGGGATTCATATCATATATCGTATCATATATTATATCATATCATCACATCATCATATCATATCATATCATATCATATCATATCATATCATATCATATCATATCATATCATATCATATCATATCATATCATATCATATATCATATCATATCATATCATATATCATATCCATATCATATCATATTCCATTATCATTATCTGAAAAATGTAACAAACCTCCTACATCTATATTAAGTATTAAATTGCATAATTCTGATTGTTGTCTTATACAGTGTAAATGTCCGATTATTAAAGAGTCCTCTGAAGTTAAGTATTTAGGCATAATTTTCGATAATCATTTAAAATGGAACCAACACATTAATTACCTTTGTAATAAATTACGTAAAATAGTGCATTATTTTGTTTTATTGAGGAATTACTAGTCAATAAGTTTATTACGTACAATATATTTAACTTTATTTCAATCGGTAATTATGTATGGAATTATAGGATGGGGTAGCTCATTTAAATCCAATTTTAATCCACTTTATTTATTACAGAAGAAAATAATTAAAATATGTCTTCATAAACCTATTGATTTTCCATCTCAGAATTTGTTTCTAGACTTTAATGTACTTAACGTAAGACAAATTTATTATATTGTATTAATAAAATTCATACATAAAAATCGAAATAATTTTGAATTGTATTCTCATAGTTATAAAACAAAAGGTATGAATTCTTTAAGATTGTTTGAACCAAAATGCAACACTGTTACAGTATTTAATCATAGTAGTAATTTAGGCCCAAGAATATATAACAAATTTATATTTAAATATCCTAATCTTATCAATTCTAATAGTTCTAGTATTAAATTTAAAAAGTTATGTATGGATTTTATAAAAATTGAAAAATTGTAAATTTAAATTTATATACTATAATTGCACAGTAGACATAAGACAAATTGTATTGTATAATTATTAATTTCAATTCAGGAATCCGCCCCTGAGCACGAGTTCTACTCTTTCAGGGGCGAGCTAAAGTTTTTCTGTATATATTATATTTTATGTTACAATTATTAGCAAAATAATAAATAAATAAATATATCATATATCATATCATCTCATGTCATATCATATCATATCATATCATATCATATCATATCATATCATATCATATCATATCATATCACATCATATCATATCATATATCATATCATATCATATCATATCATATCATATCATATCATATCATATCATATCATATCATATCATATCATATCATATCATATCGCTAACATTGGTTTAT
This sequence comes from Periplaneta americana, assembly GCF_040183065.1. Taxonomy (NCBI): domain Eukaryota; kingdom Metazoa; phylum Arthropoda; class Insecta; order Blattodea; family Blattidae; genus Periplaneta; species Periplaneta americana. The sequence goes on from NC_091130.1 coordinate 135,080,661, forward strand.
GAATACGAAAAACGTTAGTTCTCTGATCATCCACCGGAAACCCGCGCTAAGAATGTCTATGAATACGGCCCTAATTATTTTAAATAAACAGCTCTCTGATATTAAAAATATTATAATTACAATATTATAAGACAACATTAATAATATATCTGCAGTGAAAGAAACGAGTCTGACTTGCAATGAAGAGAGAAGAAATGAGAAAAGAAAGTGACAGAGAATGGTAAAATTTTCCGCAGCTCATTTTTTTTAATATTCCGTGCGTTAATATTCCCTCCATAAAACAAAGAGAAGAAATATAATTACTCTGCTGTTCCATTTACGAGATCTATAGGGAAGCGTGTAAGGTTCCTCGGAGGAATTTAATATGTTGCAGAAGGGCGTGGCATTACTAATCCGCATTACGCCTTAAGTAAATGGTTATTATATGAATTTGGTTCAATTTGTTCTGCCAGTCGTGACTACCTACTGAAATACTGTATATGTTATATTTATATTTGGTCAAAAAACTCCGCAATATTTTCCCGCGAGATTTTTAATTAGACATAATTTTTGGTACTGCATCTCTACACTTTCTAGCTTATATAAGGGAGGAAACACTCAGTTGAAATAAGTCTATGCGAGGAAATGATGAATCTCACATAGTAATTACTTATTGGATATTACAACGTAACACCAGCTTCTTCTCATATTTCAGGGGACTTGAAAAAGGTCTTGAAGTACTTATATACAGGAATTAAAAACAGTAGCCTGCCGAGAGAAATGATTAAATTTCATGTGTTGGTGTGTTTAAGGGGTTAGGTACAGCTTACAGCAGTAAAATTTTTGAAAATATTCAACATTTTTTTTCCTCCATTACTGTATCTTGTACAGTAGTGGCAAAAAAAACCGGACCGACCCTTGTAGCTGATTTCAGAGCCTTGTTCACTCCAGAGCACGATAGACTGGTAACTAAGATTTTCATGGTTCGAATCCTGGGAAGGACATTTTTTTTTTTGTTCCTTATTCAAATTTATTGCTAATACTTTTTGATTGCAGCGATATTGTACTACTTAATTAACTTATTATTCCCAGAACATGAATTTTACCAGCAATCGAAAAGTATTGGGAATAAATTTGAATAAGGAACAAAAAAAAATGTCCTTCCCAGGCAGGGTTCGAACCACGAAAGTCTTAGTTACCAGTCTATCATGCTTTGGAGTGAACAAGGCTCTGAAATCAGCTACAAGGGTCGGTCCGTTTTTTTTTTTTGCCACTACTGTACAATAATGAAAATTGGTATGTGTAAAACACAATCCTTCTGCTATATGAAAAAAATATTTTTACGATTTAAAACAATTATTTATATATATATATATATATATATATATATATATATATATATATATTTTTTTTTTTTTTTTCAAAATTAAAAATAGTGGCAGTTCACTGTGCAGTGATGAAGCGTTTCCCTCATAACTCATAAATTTGTTAACGTTTTCATGTTCTCTCGCTTTTATTTTATTGCTAAAAGTCATGTTTACGATATCATGCTCTTTCAACTACATTCCTTAATAAATAATATTTTGTTTATTTTGTTTTAGAATAAAATTATGATATTTGACCATTTTTAAAATGAATTTAATTTTTATCAGAGAATATATCAAAGGTAGAGAAGTGATTTTGTATCATATTGTAGATATGATATGCATTAATATATAAAAATAATTTCATCGCAGAATGTTGGATAGTTTTTGAGTTATGAGGGAAACGCTTCATCACTGGACAGTGAACTGCCACCATTTTGAATTTTGAGAAAGTACATAAATATTTTTATGCTCGACCATGCCGAAATGTAGTAATTATACACCTGGTAGCAGACCTTTAATGCATGTCATTAAAGTACACCTACTCATTAAAGTACAGGTGTTCAGCCAATGACAAGTCAGCTTTGTACCGTTATAAAACCGCAAGTATCGATTATTCTCGGATATGCATTCGAAAGAGAATTAGCGAAAAGTCACGGAGGCTGGAAATCCAATACTGTCGCAGAAGGTTATGTTCTGTTACTATAATAATTAGCGTTAATTGTAAATAATATTCAAATAAATTCAATTTGTCATCTCGTTTTTCAATGCCTAATTTAATTTCAATGTTATATCAAAGTTAATATTTAGTTTACTCTGTAGGTTCTTATAGGCTATCAAGGTCAATGTGGACATCTGTTTCCTCGGAAAAAGTCAATACTTTCGCGTCTGCGCACATCTCACAATTTACGAGGTATTGCTTAAGGTCAGTTAGATACAAATAAAATGAATAATTTCAAGTTAGAAATATGGTCGATCATAAAAAGTCGTATGAAACTCGCCTATAATGGTAATTAAGAAGCTCGTATGAAAATGATGAAACTCGCTTGCGCTCGTTTCACAAACATCCATACTCGCTTCTTAATTACTATCATTATAGGCTCGTTGCATAATGTACTATTTTTTTAAATCGTAAAAATATTTTTTTCATATAGCAGAAGGACAGTGTCTTACACATACTAATTTTCATTATGGTACAAGATACAGTAATGGAGGAAAAAAATGTTGAACATTTCCAAAATTTTACTGCTGTAAGCTGTACCTAACCCTTTAATCTCTCTTAAATTCTCAGGAACCTGCAAGTTCTAATATACTTGTATCTAATTCGGAGCAAAATGAAGCGGGCCGAAAGATATAATTTTATTCAAGATGATGATGATGATGATGATGATGATGACGACGATGATGATGACTAATATAATCCCTCAAGGTTCTAGCCAATGGTTGCAAAATTCACACGCACAAAGCTTTGCTAGTATGGTTTATATATTCAGCTGCCAATAACACTAACGTCAGAGACAAATAAAGATAAATTGATTGATTTTGTCTAGTGTATAAGCAGTTCTGAAATATAAAAATACACTTCCAACTTCTTCCTAAACGTTGAAGTAGTCTGCTCGATCGATTGTATTGGAACTATTTTTAGAATTCTGTAGAAGAGGTTACTTCAACTCTGCGATTAATTATTGGAAAACAGTTGCTAGTTCTCACAGACGTCACATTAATGTTTTCTCAGAAAGGAGGAATTTTCCGACCTTCTCAAAGGCTTCTTCCCAATGCCTTTATTAGTTTCTTCCCAGTGCAATTGGGAATAAAATCACCTGTTTAAAATCGTTATATTCCTATCTTAGTTATTAAGCGTTTTACATTGATGCTGATAAATACGTCAATCATCTATCTTGATACATACAGAAGATAGATATATATCTAAATTTTTCTAAGAACTATATAATATATGTATATATATATATATATATATATATATATATATATATATATATATACACGAGTATAATTTGAACTAGTAATGGAAATTACGGGAAAACGGCTGAACGGATTTTAATAAATGACCCCTCATTTTGAAGCTTGGAACCCAAAGTTTTTCAGGAAAATAGTAGTTTTCAGTGAAATGTCAATTTTCCTACATCATTTTCCTATTTTCCAAAATCCATCTGTCGTCAGTTTTGAGAACTAATTGCATTTTAGCACATTTTAGAATAAAACAAAACACACACTACAATAAACAAAAGGCTATTACACGAAGGCCATGACCTGTAGGATTGCTGACATATTTAGAGTTCAAATTCAATTGGTTATTAAATCTTCAAGACTTACTGAATAATTTACAGGTCTGATTCTGCGCTGTGTAATTTTCTGAGTACAGCTGTGTATTGGGTATTAAAATCTACAAAACTTTATGTGTTTTGATGATATTATTATCATTAGAAATGAAGTAATATTATAGTTAATGCCATGATGTGACTATTTTTCTTTAATTATACATATTAATGTTATATTGATGATACGAAAGTGAAACGTTTTGGGGTTATATAAGTAGATGTGGAGAATATCTTAAGTTAGATCTTCATATCTATAATTTACTGAGTGGCGGTTATATATATATATATATATATATATATATATATATATATATCTTACGTAAGATAATATTGTTATTAAAAATCAAATATTTTTATAGTTATTAATCAAGTAGGGTTGAGTCTTTTTCACATACTTAATGGCGGTGTGGTGTATATATTTATAAGTGTCATTCTCTTCAGTATTGGCTCGAGAGAGCGCAAAAATTACAGTTCCTAAGGAAAGTTTAAGAGATATTAATTACTGATGAAATAAAAAGCCTACAAAATTATGTAGTCTCCCGATCATTTCAGCAAGATCTCTTAGCAGGATAAAATGATTTTACCCTCTACATTTCAAGCTCTACATGCAGTAGCTATACCAAGATGCTATGTCTATTGTTCGAAAGCATAGCAAACCGGAGTTTTTTTTAACTTTCACCTACAATCCACAATGACCTGAAATAGCTATTGCTTTACTCCCATATGAAATAGCCACTGATCGTCCTGACATTGTTACTTGCATTTTCGCGTTGAAACTCAAAAACTGAAGGTGGATAGGTTCAAGAAAAAGTATTTGGCATAAAGAAAACCATTCAAAAGAGTATGTTCCATTACTGCGGAAGCAAATAACTTTCAAAATGTCTGCTATTCTTCATTGAAAATAAATCTGAAAATTTTTAATTTGAACGTCTAATGAACTTAGTTTGCAGCATTTGCTGCACAAGCCACTAGTATATATATACAGGGTGTTTAAAAAAATACGGGGCATAATTTCAGGTATGTATTTCCCACACGTAGACAATCAAAATAGTTCATTACAACATGTATATATATATATATATATATATATATATATATATATATATACTCTCAGGACTCAGGAGGCTAAAGGCAAGGCTACAACCTTGAGTTGCAAGCTTGAGGGGGTTATCAGAGAAGGGGTATCGATTCGCTACATCTGCGCACGAAAGGAGACTAGCCTTCCGTCACAATATTATGTCGCGCTATATTGGTGTTCTCTGAATGCGCTGGTTGTTGAGTTTAGCTGAAACAAAAGAGCGTTTGTGTATGTGTGTTATTAATTTTGCGTGAAATAGCAAATACTGAAATAACACTGAGGTCATTATTTGTAGAAAATAAAAACAAGAAACCATTTTCAAGTTGGACTTATGAAAGGAAATGTGCTTACAAAGATAGGAGATCAACACCACATTTACATACCATAAAAATAGCGGACGGAGGAAGAAAAAACAGAAATTTTAAATTTTCATGGTATAAGAAATATCTTTGGCTAACATGGTGCTCTGAGACAAATAAGTTATATTGTTTTACGATGAAAGAGTAATAAAAGGAGAAAAATTCTCTCCGGCGCCGGGATTTGAACCCGGGTTTTCAGCTCTACGTGCTGACGTAGTGCAGAGGGCGGCCACTAGAGGGAACCGAAGAGTTGGAACTTAAAACTGAGACGATTCTTCCGACGCCGGTGTGGAATCCGGTGTGGCTTAGTGGATAACGCGTCAGCACGTAGAGCTGAAAACCCGGGTTCAAATCCCGGCGCCGGAGAGAACTTTTCTCCGTTCCATTACTCTTTCATCTTATGATGACGCAGAATATCTGCATGGAAATGTCATATGTACTTCGGTACATTAAAATAATATATAAAATAATATATAAATTATATATATATATATATTGTTTTACTTGTATTCTGTTTGGAGGTGAAAATGAGTGGTTATCATCTTCTTGTGAGGTTCGTGTTACAAAAAAGTTTGATAGAAAAGTCGTTAAATATCTGCTGTATAAAAAGATACAAGGTAAGCAGATTTTTTTAGTCTACCCAGTATTTACATATTAGGCTCGCCAGTGATATATATAATACGCACACGGTCTTACTAATAAAAACTCTATATACAGACATTTAACTGTCTTATACTTATGCAATGTGTAGCCCGTTTATACGTTGTGTGTAAATTCCTTACTAATAATCACAACATACGTTGTGTATAACAGTACAACTGTTAAACAGGTACGTCATAGTTTCATCATTACTTCGTTACGAAAGGTAATAGAATATCTGAGGTTCTCTATTGCATCCGGTAGAGCGCTCTAGTGTGCCGTGTTAAGTATCGATAGTACTACTGGTTCTAATTGATTACCACACTACATTTTGGTCAAAGAGTACAAGCTACAGCAATATTATTCTAACAATTCTATGATCTTTGGTTTGTTCTTCTGTGGTTACAAGGTAACCATCATTATAAAATGACTGTCGATACGAACAGCTGTTAGAGGGGCGGCCATTTTTTCGCTATATATAACGCTTAAACAAGGGGTTTTGTGTATATACTTTAACTACTGCAAAGCAATTCCCAGTGTATGTTACAGCCTGTTTATACGTCCATAGCTTATTCACGGTTTATTAGCAACGTTTTCTGTCTCAACTCTGCATAAGTCTCGTATAAAAACTATACACGGTTTGTTAGTAAGACTGACATTATATAAAGTGTTGCATACGCTCGATGTTGAAGTATGTATTATTTGAACCAAAAATGTATTGATACGTTTTCCTACAGTAGTGGCAAAAAAAACCGGACCGACTCTTGTAACTGATTTCAGAGCCTTGTTCACCCCAGAGCACGATAGACTGGTAACTAAGACTTTCGTGGTTCGAATCCTGTCTGGGAAGGGAACTTTTTTTTTTTTTGTTCCTTATTCAAATTTATTCTCAATGCTTTTCGATTGCAGCGATATTTTACTACTTAATTCATTATTGTTCCCAGAACATGAATTTTACCAGCAATCGAAAAGTATTGGGAATGAATTTGAATAAGGAACAAAAAAAAAGTTTCCTTCCCAGGCAGGATTTGAACCACGAAAGTCTTAGTTATCAGTCTATCGTGCTCTGGAGTGAACAAGGCTTTGAAATCAGCTACAAGGGTCGGTCCGGTTTTTTTTTGCCACTACTGTACAGTATTTATCCAACGGTTTTTCTGAAAAATTACATTTCTTAATCATAAATGTTCAGTTCGGGTGATATACAATTTTGATGGCAGTAATAGTTTACTTTGTCTTCTACTTCCTGGAGAAAGTACGTTCTAGTGAAAAATAGCTTAAAGATTAGCTATTCAAAATGGTTATTTATTTGATCAGTGACCTCGATCTAAATAAACAAATATCGTTCTTTCTGTAATGGCGAACGGGCTGATATAATAATAATAATAATAATAATAATAATAATAATAATAATAATAATAATAATAATGGTTTATTTTAACTGGCAGAGTTAAGGCCATTCGGCCTTCTCTTCCACTCAACCAGTGTGATAGAAAATTACTACAATGCTATGAATATAACATAATTAATACAATACAATTCAAAGCAATACAATAGTACAATACAAGACAATATAATACATAATTAATATAATATAATGACAATTATTTTCATGTTCACAACGCCAATAAAATAATTATGTAATAATAATAATAATAATAATAATAATAATAATAATAATAATAATAATAATGATAGTAATAGTAATGATAGTCATACCTAAATTAAATTAAATTATTAAACTCGATCACAATTATAACTTCAATTTGACTGCGCCCGTAAGAAATCGTTTAGCCTTTTCTTGAAAGTGGTTATTGTCTGGCAGCCCCTTATCTTCTGAGGTAGAGAATTCCATTCACGGGGGACTGAGACAGTGAAAGAGGATGAATAATGGGATAATAATAATAATAATAATAATGGTTTATTTTAACTGGCAGAGTTAAGGCCATTCGGCCTTCTCTTCCACTCAACCACAATGTTATGAATATAACATAATTAATACAATACAATTCAAAGCAATACAATACTACTATACAAGACAATATAATACATAATTAATATAATATAATGACAATTCTTTTCATCTTCACAACACCAATAAAATAATTATGTAATAATAATAATAATAATAATAATAATAATAATAATAATAATAATAATAATGGTTTATTTTAACTGGCAGAGTTAAGGCCATTCGGCCTTCTCTTCCACTCAACCAGTGTGATAGAAAATTACTACAATGCTATGAATATAACATAATTAATACAATACAATTCAAAGCAATACAATAGTACAATACAAGACAATATAATACATAATTAATATAATATAATGACAATTCTTTTCATGTTCACAACACCAATAAAATAATAATAATAATAATAATAATAATAATAATAATAATAATGATAGTAATAGTAATGATAGTCATACCTAAATTAAATTAAATTATTAAACTCGATCACAATTATAACGTCAATTTGACTGCGCCCGTAAGAAATCGTTTAGCCTTTTCTTGAAAGTGGTTATTGTCTGGCAGCCCCTTATCTTCTGAGGTAGAGAATTCCATTCACGGGGGACTGAGACAGTAAAAAAGGATGAATAATGGGATAATAATAATAATAATAATAATAATAATAATAATAATGGTTTATTTTAACTGGCAGAGTTAAGGCCATTCGGCCTTCTCTTCCACTCAACCACAATGTTATGAATATAACATAATTAATACAATACAATTCAAAGCAATACAATACTACAATACAAGACAATATAATACATAATTAATATAATATAATGACAATTCTTTTCATCTTCACAACACCAATAAAATAATTATGTAATAATAATAATAATAATAATAATAATAATAATAATAATAATAATAATGGTTTATTTTAACTGGCAAAGTTAAGGCCATTCGGCCTTATCTTCCACTCAACCAGTGTGATAGAAAATTACTACAATGCTATGAATATAACATAATTAATACAATACAATTCAAAGCAATACAATACTACAATACAAGACAATATAATACATAATTAATATAATATAATGACAATTCTTTTCATGTTCACAACGCCAATAAAATAATTATGTAATAATAATAATAATAATAATAATAATAATAATAATAATAGTAATAGTAATGATAGTCATACCTAAATTAAATTAAATTATTAAACTCGATCACAATTATAACTTCAATTTGACTGCGCCCGTAAGAAATCGTTTAGCTTTTTCTTGAAAGTGGTTATTGTCTGGCAGCCCCTAATCTTCTGAGGTAGAGAATTCCATTCACGGGGGACTGAGACAGTAAAAGAGGATGAATAGTGGGATGTTCTATGGGCAGGAATTGCTAGGATTTGGCTCTCCTGTGACCTGATGTTTAGATTATGATTGCAGGATAAGTAGTTAAATCGGAAACGAAGATAATTTGGAGTAGAAGTGCGGAGAACTCGAAACAGAAGAGAGAGCGAATGAAGTATTCTACGGTTACTAAGTTGCAGCCAGGATAAAGATTTGAACGAGGGTGTAATGTGGTCAAATTTGTGAGCATTGCTGATGAATCTAACACTCATATTGTGCACACGCTGCAGCTTGTTCGAAGGGTCAGTTGTCAAGTCTGTAAGTATTACATCGCAATAATCGAATAGTGGTAGTGCGAGGGTTTGCACTAAAGTCTGTTTTAATTCTGGCGGTAGGACGTTTCTGAATGGGTTAAGAGAATGCATGGTATTGCACGCTCTCTTGGATATTTCCTTTATTTGGCATTCCCAATTTAAATTTTCGTCCAAGAAAATGCCGAGTTTTCTGACGACGGAATGGTACGGAATAGTGGCATTATGTACTGTAATAATTGGGATATGTCTGTCGTTCATTGTGTTCAGTAGTCTCCTATGTCCAATTATTATAGCTTGTGACTTACTAGCATTTAACCTAAGTCCGAACTTTTTCGCCCATGAAGAAACTTGATTCAAGTCATGATTAATTTTGCCAATAGTTGCATCAATTTCGTCTGGTCGTGAGTGTATGTAGAGTTGTAAGTCGTCTGCGTAAATGTGATACTTGCAGTAATGTAAGTTTGTAGTCACGTCATTAATATAAATGGAGAAAAGCATTGGTCCAAGCACGGTGCCTTGAGGTACTCCTACTTTCGTGTATCGCCAAGGGGAAAACCGATTTTGTACTGAGACACACGATTTAAAATCTCACAGAAAAGCAGAACTCGTAACTGTCCGCGGCTGCACTAGCGGCTTCAAGAGAATCGCAAAAGAATTTCTTAGGCACGTATTCGTCATATAATAGATCCTAACTAACAGTGAAGCAAATAATTCGTGTTACCATTCTTTCTTCTCTCCTTTCCCAGATGTAAGAGTCCATCTCTGCTCCGTGCACTCGTATGCTTACGAATTACTCAAACTTGAGACCACTCTTGTATAGTACAGAAACATGAATATTACGACGAAGTAAAGAGAAGCCACTAGAAGCATTTGAAATGTAGATATGGGGAGGAATGAATCGTGCGTAATGGACAGACAGAATAAGAAATGAAGCTGTGTTGGAAAGAGTGGACGAAGAAAGAATGATGCTGAAACTGATCAGAAAGAGAAAAAGGAAATGGTTGGGCCACTGGCTGAGAAGAAACTGCCTACTGAAGGATGCACTGGAAGGAATGGAGAACGGGAGAAGATTTTTTGGCGGAAGAAGATATCAGACGATAGACGACATTAAGATACATGGATCACATGCGGAGACTAACAAGCAAACATTCTGATGGGGGCAGATAAAAAGTTATTTTTTTCTTCTACCATGTTAATAATGTCAAAAGAAGTGCTTATACAAATTTTGGCCACTCGACCGCAATTACGAGGCCGTCTAGAAAGTGAGTTTCTCTGGGGCCGTTTACAGAGGAAAAAGTTCAATCAAATGGAAAGATTTATTGAAACGAATACAGAAATTGGTTATTTATTTATTTATTTATTTATTTATTTATTTATTTATTTATTTATTTATTTATTTATTTATTTATTTATTTATTTATTTATTTATTTATTTATTTATTTATTTATTTATTTATTTATTTATTTATTTATTTATTTATTTATCGTTTTGATAGCTACCACATCTTGTCGCAGAATATTCTTTTTTTAAATTTCATTATGTATTTTTTTAACATTAATTTACATTTTATTTTTTGTTCATTTGAATTGATTAGGATGCCGATATTTTAAATCCAAGATTTGGACGGCTATCATTTCGACACTTTATTTATTTAACCTGGTGGAGATAGGGCCATCAGGCTTTTTCTTCCTCCTCTATCAGGGGATTACAACTACAATATTAAGAATACAATTACAATTATAATTACAATTACTATTGAATTTACAAATACAATAAAAATCAAAGTACTAAAAGATTAACTGATTAGTAAAAGCTAGACAGTTTATTTTAAAAGTTAAGAAGAGAGAAAATTTCTTGTTAATTAAGTAAAAATTAAACCTACTGTACGCAGTAAGAAAATGCTTAATAAGTTTGCTTTTGAACGCTACTAAATTCCGACAGTCTCTGATGTCACTGGGTAGGGTATTCCACAAGCGCGAGAGCGAGATTGTGTATGATGATGAATACGAACGATGATGTCTTATGTGTTGGTATGGCTAGTATGCGGCTATTTTGCTATTTTTGCGCTATTTGTCAACATATCCCCTACTGGAATTGAGACAATTGTCGTACCATGGGACCAATTTTTGAATCCTTGTGTCGTAGAAGTCAGCCGCCTGGGATCGGAACCAGCGTTTGACAGTCTTCTCTGTCAATCCAATGATATGACAAATGTCTCAATTCCGGTAGGGAATATATTTCAAAATAGCTCAACAATTGCTGTGTCTGTTCCAATAAATTTTCCAGTGCAATTGTGTTTTCTTTCTGCTAATGGATCCTGGCAAACTTGTTTTTTACGGCTCTCGTAATAGCGATCGAGTGGCCAAAATTTGTATAAGCACTTCTTTTGACATTATTAACACAGTGAAACAAAAAAAATTAACTTTTTTATCTGCCCCCATCAGAATGTTTGCTTGTAAGAGGAAGGAAGAAAATAAGCAAGCCTGGAGAATGCTTGGTTTGCAGTGAAAGATCTGCCCTCAGGCAGAAAACTACGAATTAAATGAATAATAATAATAATAATAATGGTAATAATAATAATAATAATAATAATAATAATAATAATGATAGGAGAAATAAATGTTTTTCTCACGAAATATGCAACTTTTTATTTTTCAAGATGTAACAATCACTTAGGCGATTTTAATTCACCACAAAATAGGGGCTCTAAATATGCAACTTAAACTTCTCAGAAAGAAATAAGTATCGACTTTAATAATACTATTCAATAAGCTAAACTTTAATTTCTTAATATTGGACAGTTTCCGAGTATTGAATTATGTTGTCTATGGCTACCTCAAGACTACAGTCGATTGTTCTCTTACTCTGCAATTTTCTTACATTTGCCAACTGAAAACTTTATCAGGTAACTCCGCTGTAAATTATAGTCACTCCAAAAGTTTAACGTTATTGCTTATTTACATGCAAGAAAATATTCCATTTGAACGTTTTGTAATAACACTAATAACATACATGCTATTTTTCTATAGGTTACAATCATCAATTTAAAATATCAGGCAAGGTAGAACTTAAAACAATGAATATCATTCTTATCCGTTATGAAAATAATATGTCTGTGTTTTCCCGAATCTTGGACGAAACAACTGCTTTGCTTTTTTCAGGTTATTAGTTTCCGGACAAGTAAAAGGGTGTACCTATTTGTTTTTCTTAAAGGTTCTACGAACCCGGAAAAAAATAATTCATTCATTCCAGTGCATCTTTCAGTAGGCAGTTTCTTCTCAGCCAGTGATCCATGCAATTCCTTTTCCTCTTCCTGATCAGATTCAGCATCATTCTTTCTTCATCCACTCTTTCCAATACAGTTTCATTTCTTATTCTGTCTGTCCCCTTCACACATTCCATCCTTCTCCATATTCTCATTTCAAATGCTTCTAGTCGCTTCTCTTCATTTCGTATAATGTCCATGCTTCTGCCTCATACAATTCCACACACCACACAAAGCAATTCACTAGTCTCTTCCTCAGTTCTTTCCCCAGAGGTCCGCAAAGATGCTCATTTTCCTGTTAAAGCTTCCTTTGCCATTACTATCCTCCTTTTGATTTCTTGGCAGCAGCTCATGTTACTGCTTTTACAGGAAGGCAGGAAATAGGGAAGATTGGAGAAAGCTGGGTTTGCAGTGAAAGACCTGCCCTTGGGCAGAACACTGAATTAATTAATTAATCTACATATGGAGTTATCCACAAACGATTAGGGAAAATACGAAAATTTTACTTGAAGCAAGTAAGGCGATAGGTTTGGAAGTAAATCCCGAAAAGACTAAGTATATGATTAATGTGTCGTGACCAGAATATTGTACAAAATGGAACTATAAAAATTGGAGACTTATCCTTCGGAGAGGTGGAAAAATTCAAATATCTTGGAGCAACAGTAACAAATATAAATGACACTCGGGAGGAAATTAAACGCAGAATAAATATGGGAAATGCCTGTTATTATTCGGTTGAGAAGCTTTTGTCATCTAGTCTGCTGTCAAAAAATCTGAAAGTTAGAATTTATAAAACAATTATACTACCGGTTTTTCTGTATGGTTGTGAAACTTGGACTCTCACTTTGAGAGAGGAACAGAGATTAAGGGTGTTTGATAATAAGGTTCTTAGGAAAATATTTGGGGCTAAGAGGGATGAAGTTACAGGAGAATGGAGAAAATTACATAACGCAGAACTGCACGCATTGTATTCTTCACCTGACATAATTAGGAACATTAAATCCAGACGTTTGAGATGGGCAGGACATGTAGCACGTATGGGCGAATCCAGAAATGTATGTAGAGTGCTAGTTGGGAGGCCAGAGGGAATATCGGTAAGACCTTTGGGGAGACCGATACGTAGATGGGAGGATAATATTAAAATGGATTTGAGGGAGATGGGATATGATGATAGAGACTGGATTAATCTTGCTCAGGATAGGGACAGATGGCGGGATTATATGAGGGCGGCAATGAACCTCCGGTTTCCTTAAAAGCCATAAGTAAAAGGTGCGGCAAAACATCCTCCCTAATTTAAAGTCTAAATAAAAAACAGAGGGATCAAAATGAGGAAACTTTATTAATATGAATGGTATCTTAACAGTGGGAATTTTTCATTTTTTTTGAATAACGTGTCTCTCAAGTGGTGTCCTTCACTATCAATGCATTACTGAATGCGACTTCGGAAATTCTGAATCACTCTAACTAGCATTTCTTGAGGAATAAGACCAATTTCTTCCTGTATTGCATTTCTTAGGTCTGCCAAAGTCCTCGGCCGATGTTTGAACACCTCAGCCTTAAGATGCCCCTATAGAAAAAATCGCAGGGTGCAAGGTCTGGTGATCGTGCTGGCCAGGGGACGTCGCCACGTGAAGAAATTAAGCGTCGGGAAACATCTGAACAGCGACAACGGAATTACCATTTAACAGAAACGATACCACAGCGTAAGCACGTTCTTCACCCGTCCACGGCATAGTTGGAATTCGTTACAGATTACAATTTGCATTAATTGAATGTCAATTCCGTGCATTCAATGTCCTATTCAATTCTTGTTGTTTTGCGCATGTCATTTGATATCGCTATGGCAACGCATGTAAACACAAATTTCCCACTGTTTACATACAATTCATATTAATACAGTTTCCTTATTTTGATCCATTTGTTCTTTATTTAAACTTTAAATTAGGGAGAATGTTTTGCCGCACCCTTTATATAAGTATATTAATCCTTTTTCCGCGGAGGTATTCAATTACAATGTCTTATTACAATAAAACTTCAAATTTATGCTCGTAAATGGCAAAAAGAAGACACAAGAGACGAAATAAAAATTGTCTAACACTGCCAAATATTTTTTCTGTTCAGAAGTTACACACGTCAGACCAATCAAGAAGGCATTTTGCCAAACGCCCTGGCTCTATTGTTCATTATATGACTTAGAATGCAATGTGGTTGGAATGTAGTGAAGTTATTTTTAGAGGGTTTACAAACTCTGTTGCAAAACATACTTCTTTAGGGAATACGGGAAGATGAAGCACTCCTTGGGGACATACAGGTCCTGGGCGAAGTGTCTGGTTCTTTCTTCAGAACGTAGTGTACGCGATAGTAATTGCGATAGAAGTTGTTTTGCAGAGTCACCAGGGCCACCTGATCCCCGAGCCATCCATCAACCCCTCCAGCGATAAGCCTTATCTGCGGGTCCATTAATCACAATCTCGTTGTAAATCAGATTTCAGTTCTGACCTGCAAGTGACTGACTTACTCAAGGTTGTACTACAGGGAGAGTAAGACTTATTTAGACACGCAAATATGTACCGGTGTGTGGAAACATACATATTTAATATACAGATCTAAAATAACTAACAATATTATGTCTTCGTAAACCGTAAGAGCTATTCCATCTCAAATCGACCGAAATATAGAGAAAATTGACCTTACAATTTCTAAATACAATGAAACTTTTTTTGTACGTAGAGAACTGTGATACAATGCTTTGTGCAAAGTTTCAGGCATCAGAACTTCATAATGTTTAAATTTAAAATATCTAAATTTGTCGTATTTTCATAAAATTAGCAGCTTTAAACTGTTGTGGCTCCAAAACCCTTTCACCCAATGACCAAATCATGGTTTATTTTGATGCTGAGAAATTAAAGTTTATATTGACATATAAACAGTTATTCTTACTTTTTATGGAAATGGAGAAATTTAGATTTTTCCTCATTAAGACGCCTTTGACCACGAACAAATATTTTAAAAATACAATGGTTAGATTCCGCATTGAAAGTACAAATAAAGACATATTTTTTTACTGGTGCACCGTTGATAAGAAAGTATTGAAAATATCAAATAAAGAAAATAAATAGTACGCGCATGAACTAACCAGCTGATTGTGAGACGGGAGCTAGCCGAGACAAGCAAGGCCAGGAGACAAACACGTGATGTGTCGTCTAGTAGCGCATAGCTGGGCTAGCTTTATCACAAGTTTTTATAAATACAGGAGTAAAAATGACGCCCAAC
Source organism: Periplaneta americana (assembly GCF_040183065.1). Lineage (NCBI taxonomy): Eukaryota > Metazoa > Arthropoda > Insecta > Blattodea > Blattidae > Periplaneta > Periplaneta americana. The sequence continues at coordinate 135,096,581 of NC_091130.1, forward strand.
GTTCGCTTATCTTCAGCTCTCGGCCAGTGCGTGCGGTACTGCGCCGTTCAAGTCCAGGCATGTGAAATAATCAATTTAATACCCTCGAAACTTATTGCCATACCACTAAGCAAACAATGCCGAATCCCTCTTAATAATGCAAGGTTTTTTCTCAATATTTTTTTACATTTTCACAAATTGACAAAAAGCCTAAAAGTAAGTAAAATCAGATTATCTGTCTCTCTGTGTACAGTAAAAATAAGGATTACTTCTTAACATAACCTATCAAATGTCAGCTTCAAAATGAGCGCTAGTTCAATGTTCTGCAGTAAATAGTTCCAGAGTTCTGAGCGCTGAAAGAGGTTTGTTTTGATAAAATACACTAAATTTGTCGCTCAACAATACGAAAACCGTTTGACTTTCGATAGTATAATTTTTGAAAATGCACTCTTCTCAGCACCTTGTATAAATATGGAAAAAAATTAGAGTATAAAAAATGCGAGGGTTTTTACTGATCGATTTCATATGGAATAGCGCGTATGTAGGCCGTAATATTATCTATTTTCAGTCGTATTGTATTACATTTTTACCTATTTATCGTGAGAGATGCACTAAATTGAATCATATACTCTAGAACAGAGGCCGGCAGATGCTGCAGTTGTGACGTAAGAGCCAGTCAGATCGCAAGAGCTTGGGAGAGCGAGCAGTTGAGTCGTATTAATGTTAGCACACACCAGCGCAGTGGCGTCAGTGCAGCAGTAGAACGGGACTGTTGAAAACAAAAGGATCTATCTACATTTTATAGAAGATTTCCCCAGGCAAGATTCCCTCGATTGCATAGATTTGCTGCTAGGATGTTGAGCATATTCGGATCTACGTATGTATGTGAACAGTTCTTTTCTGTATGAAGATCTGCAAACCACAACATAGAAACCACCTGTCTGATCTGAACTTGAAACATATTCTTCGCTTGTGTGTTAGCCAGGCTATGACTCCAAATATTGCAAAATTAGTACGCGAGAAAAGAGGAAAAAAATCTCCACAAAGCGTTTAGCTTGGGCACGGTAGTGACACAAAGTGATGGTGTGTTTCAAAAGTTGAAATATACTTTGCATACTACTCACCAAGATAGGGCCTATGTAGTTTAATCTGTATATTATGTAGAAAAATGTGCGTTAAAAACACTTGAACTGTTTTCAAGTTTCCGAGTAGATAAAGTGTTGCAGTACAGCTTAAAGTATTTATTTATATGTTTGTATGATTATAGCAGTTTCGGAATTTCATTTATATATGCAAACGCTTCTGCAAGTGGCTGTATTATGAGTTTCATATTATTGTAAGTACATTAAATTTGATTACAAACCAAGATATTTTGTTACATTGATTTATCACGGTTGTACAGTTTTGTTTTCGTACAAATGTATTATAATTGTGCTGTTCCCATACTAGCTCAGAAGAATGGATCGCGCTCTGTCAGTGCATAGACCCGCACCACCACTGTTCAGATGAACCTTCTCTCCACGCTGTGCTCAGTATGCAGAGATTGCCGAGCAAAGAGCAGGGCGGCTACGTCGTATGACGTCACAGAGCACGGAACATGCCGGTCACTGCTCTAGAAAATGAAAACATGAGTATTATAAGGCCCCACTTTTGGGCGAGACATTTCTATGCGATCCTCTCTCACTACTATACCGGTGATTATTCCCATCCGAAAAAATACAAATCCCAGTATAAACGAAAACAACGATTATTTTACTAAAAAGCTATTTTAAAATCTTTTATCATATTAAAATTAATAAATTTCAATTGAATACATATTAAAAATGTTCTGGTAGGATATCTACTGAGTTGGCTGCACTTACTAGGATACTACAGGTTTGAACCCTAATTTTTGTTTTATTTTATTAAATGAACTGAAAGTTGTCCGCACTGTTGAAATGCGTATTCTCTTGTAGAAGTTTCACTGTGATGGGTAATGTGATAGCACGCCACATAATGGTTGACTCGTCACACGGTACAAAGAGTGATATAAACTAGATTATTTATGGTCAGTTACGAAGCGCTTAGGATAACGAATTTGCTCAAAGAAACAACGGTCAGAAGGAAGGAATCGCCAAATCCGTGGCATATAGTTTGTATTAGTGAAACAACAATGAAGCGAAGAAATTTTCACCACAAAATGAAGGTATTAAGTTAATATGTCTATTCTCTTGTACTCACATTGCATTTCTTATAATTGAAATAGAAGACAGATAGATTTTATTTATTTATTTACTAGAACTTCCTCAAATTAGAGGCTGCCATTAGACAAAGCATACAAAACAATACAAGAACAAATAGATGATGAAAGATAACAGAGTAAGAAAAAAAGTAAACAAGTACACAAACAAACAAACAATGGCAGTATACAGAATAAAAAAAGAAGTTACAAGTAAAGAAGCGATGAAAGCTAATAAGAAAAAGAAAAAATATAATGTTGCGCTAGTTTTTTCAGTACACTGAATCAGAGTCCATATAGATGGTTCCGTAAAAGTTTGACTGACTCTCTAATTATGAGGAGGGCCAGTTCATTCAGAAACGATTTTGCAGTCCTAGGGTCTTACAGAATTGAGAAGAGATGTTGGGTATCGTTCCTCTTGCTCCAAACATCAATCCCGTAACACTGATATCGTGAAGTTGTTAATGATGTGCACGTAAGTGTTCAGAAATATTAATTTTATTACTTACTTAACTAATAAGTTATATTAAAGACTCATACCATAATCAAGAACATATTTTCCGAATAATCACTATTTTCCGGATTTGTTTTTACTGCTGTTAGCAGATCTCATAAAAACTCATTGTGCTGTATGTAGACGTTACTTCGTTGGTAAATAAATGTTTTATGATTAACAAAAATAAACTCTTTTGGATCGAATTTGATGCCATACAACATGATAGGATAATATTAAATTAATAACCCCAAAATTAGCGAAATAACCCGAAATTAGATAAAAAATATAGGCCTACTGTTTGTTTTTATATAAATAGTAGGTATTGTTAAATACTTGCGGAATCTATTAGTTACACTTAATTTTCATCTAAAATGTATTTTAAGAATCCTGATTTGTGTCACGTTAAGGGGAGACTTCACTCAAAATCATGAAAATTTTCCATCACATTTTTATTGGCTATTTCAGTTTTTTAGAATGTATATTTACATGCCCCAAATGAATTTAGTTCAATTCTGATTACAAATATATTTATTTTTAATTAAGGCTGTAAGGGGGTATGGATTTAGCTGTCAAAAGTATTTTTTTCATCACATAATTCTTTTTTACAAATTTCTGATTACAAATCTAGTAACTTTTTATTCTAAAGTTGGCTCCCGGAACTTACTAGATGAATGTAGCGGAGGAAATTTTCAATTTACATAAATATTAATTTTATTTTCAATTCAATTGTTTCCGTAAGTTTATTTTTCTTGATTCAACACCAACTTTTTTATGCCAAATATTAATCAATCTGGATGAAATTGTTACTCCAAGTATTTATGAGGTAGCTGCATGTTGCTGTGCATTTTATGGAAAATACTGCTTTTTTATTTTATTTTTTTTTTTTCATGAATTGTAGGAAAAATAACATTTTTAACATCTCAAACAATTTTTTTCAAAGTGAATAAATGAGATATTTCATAAAATGAATGCATAGAAATGTTTCTCTATGTCTTGTAAATGTAACAAAAAAAAGGAAGCTTAAAAATTGAGATCTTATATTAAAAACTGGGGTTTGAAAATATTTATAAAAAGAAAAGAAAAAAATGAAAAGCCAAAAACATTTGGAAGTTTAAAAATTTGGATTTTGCTAATCCAGTAAACATGCTCTCAAAATTCAATTGAAAAATGATTAGGAAAAAAGTTGTCATTTTTAGTGAAGTACAATGAAACTTATATACCTAGGGTGTTTCCGAGGTGGTGTTACAAACTTACAGGGATGATGGGGAAGAGCACATGTATCAATTTGCGATAAGGAACCATGGTCCGGAAATGACTGAGTCGAAAGTTATAATCAAAAATAGTTGTGTGGAAATGACATTGTAATTTGTCACCACGTGCCTCCCTTCCCTTAACTTTTCGAACAGTCGTGGAAAAATGGTATGGGCCGGATGTCTCCTATGTGGGTATTTGGCCCGATACAATCTATGAGCTTGTCTACTGTTCCCATTGGCTCATCCGTATTCGAAAATCAGGTCTGCTTATTCCGCTCTTTTTTTTTTTTTTTTTTTGCAGTTTATTTTTATGTTCAGATAAGTCTAGTAATATAGTACAAAATAAATAAATTCAATCATAAGACATAAGAGATATGTCTTATGATTGAATTTATATATTTTGTACTATTACTCCGCTCTCGTGTACTCCTCCATTTCACTAGGACTGATCGACTGGACACTGCAACTTGTACACATACACTGCTGTCAACAGACGTGCATATCAGGACCGACCATGTCCGTTGCACATTACGCCATCTGCATTGCTTTAGTGTAGTTTCCTGTCCCCATCCCTCAGACAGCGCACTGAATGAAATACTGTAAGTAGAAAACGTAAACAACGTCAGATGAATACAGTATGTGTAGTGTAAGATGTAGAGATAAATACACATAAATAAGGTGTACAGAGGAATAAAATTATTTCATTTCCATAGAACTATTTTTGCTTGTAACTTTCGACTCGATCATTTCCGGACCCAGGGTTCCTTATTTTAAATTGATACATGTGCCCTTCGCCATCATCCCTGAAAGTTTGTAACATCACCTCGGAAACATCCTGTATAACTCTTCATGTGGTATAATTCTCATTCGATTAGTACAAACCTTGAGATCTTCTGTAGAGTAGCTAGCAAATGTAAATATAAAAAATAAAAAATTAATAGCCTTAATTTCACTCAACTAGATTAACTTTGAAAATAAATAACCTGTAAATAGATTAAAGGCCCATTCACAATGAAAATTAAACATAACGTAAGCGTTAACTTAACGTTACGGTAAAATCAAGAAGTCATACCATCATTCACGATGGGAACATAAACATAACAGCAAATATACTTGGTAACCATGGAAACATAACAACGACGCCATTTCCTCATATTCTGTCGTATACTTCAGCGCTCCACGATTGTGTTCTGTTTGCAAATCACGTAAGCATAAGCATGAAAGTTTGGAGTTTGCAAACTTTCATGTTAACGTCTTACGGTAATGTTTATGTCAATGCCTATGTGAATCATTGTGAATGATCTCATTTGGTAGCCTGGACGCAAACTTCTGTGTTTATGTTACGGTTATGTTAAATTTTTATTTTGAATGGGCCTTAACTTTGAAAAGAAATAACCTGCAAATGTTAGATTAATGCATTATTAACAATATTACATAATTATTATGTAACATTTTTAAACAAAGTATTTAAGTTGTAATGTGCACAAAAACAAATATTTTAAATTATTTCAGAATTTCATTACTAGATTTCTGACTTTCAGGCCCTTACATTATTAATTTACTAGCCGTACCCGTGCGCTCCGCTGCACCCGTTAGAAATGAATATAAAGTAATTACATAATTAAAATATGACATTTGACCCAGGGAACATTCGTGTTTGATAGAAGAATAAATCGTTTAATATGTTACTTAATTTAAATTATATTTCAAAAATTAAAATGAGATCATTTTGATCCAGAGATCACTCATTTGTTGCAATGACAATTTCTTTAACATGTTTCTTTTATTGTTATTACATGCAACCATAGTTTTATGAAGATTGACATAGGGTAAACTGTATAGTGATTGACCACTTAAGCTAATGAATAATAAAACAATGAAATAGCGGAAAACAGTGGTAACTTATTGAGAGAATTTTAAAGGCATTGGGTCAAGTGAAGATTCAGAAACAAATCAAAATCAATAAACAAAAGAAAAAATAAAATTTTAATGCAAAGATAAATTAAATAAACACAACAAGTCCACTTTTACAGTTATTGACCGTCTACTGCACAGTTATTGACCACACGCTTATTAGTGATTGACCGTCTACTGCACAGTTATTGAATACTCATTTATTAGTGATTGAACAACACATTTTCACAATTTTCACTTTTTTCTTGTCTGTTTCGTTTCTCTTCTTCTGATCTTTCTCATTAAGAACTATTCGCCACCGGCGTAGCTCTATCGGCAAAGGTGTTTGCCTGCCGATCCGAAGTTTCGTTCGGGCGCGGGTTCAATTCCAGCTTGGGCTGATTACCTGGTTGGGTTTTTCCGAGGTTTTGCCCAACCGTAAGGCAAATTTCAGGTAATCTATGACGAATCCTCGGCCTCATCTCGCCAAATACCATCTCGCTACCATCAATCCCATCGACGCTAAATAACCTCATAGTTGATACAGTGTCGTTAAATAACCAAGTTAAAAAAATAAGAAAAGAACTCTTCTCGCTGCCTTTTCTTTCATTTCTTATTCGCTTCCTTCCTTCTCTTGCCTCTTCTTCCATTTTTCTCTTTTGTGCCTTATCAGAAGCAAGTGTGTGTCATTTCTCTGATGTTATTACAAATGGCTTCACCCAGCACTGGACGAGGACCAAAGAACACTTTTCCTTCAACGGGATATTTGCTTCTGGACGCTAAGGTTGCTTTTAGGACACCAAACTTCTTGGAAGCTTCATTTAAATCAAATCCACTGTGGACAGGTTCTGTAGCGTTTCGTAAAGCTTCCCCTGTATAATGCACTTTACCTGGCTTAGGCATTATAATATAGTATCAGTCCTGTAAAAATCCCCATCATTTAACCGATAACATATATAGAATTGGAGCAAATTGGTCATTATTCTAACAAATAATTTATGAACGACCAATCACTGTAGTTTGCGGCAATTCACTTTATAGTGATTGACCACGGGGCATTTTTATGTCATATAAAAACTTTAACAAAATAATATTCTGTGGACGGAAACCTTATACCTTTTCTCACACTGTGAGTGTAAAAACGAGCACCAGAATTTATGTATCCTTTGCAGAATAAATAAATTATTGGATGCATTATTCTTAGCAATTTCTCTAGTTACTTACACTTGTTTAGGTTCAGTTGCATTTCCAATCGATTTCAGTCCTCTCAGACAACAGACACTAACTCAGCGGGATGAACAGCGACAATTTAACACAAATAAGGGTTGTTACTAGAGGTATATGCAGCAAAGAGTGAAATCACGATCGTGGTTTATTCACTATATACTTGAAAAAAGGAAGCGGTCAATCACCGTATACTGGTCAATAACTACCTAGTTTACCCTATCTTTTAGTTTTAATGTGTATACTTTATTAGTTGCTATATGGACTAATAACGTAATTTTAACCTTTGTTTTCTACGTCTTCAGTAAATGGCGCTTGGCCCACTATGGTTCAAATAACTTAAATAGTGATACGTGATATGTAATTATATTTCTTTCTTTCGAAAATGTAAGAATTCACGATCTCCTATGTACCATTGCCATGGAATGAATAAATATGTTTTTTCTTTCTACTCAAAAATTTTATATTTTGCACTTACGAGTTACTGCAGGAATAACAACACTGTAATCTGAGGCTGCGGTGAAAATGTATCGTATTGTTATTTTAAAAGTCTTGTATATCCTTAAATATCAGTCCTATCAAAATTTTGCATAGAATAAAAATGTACAGAATAGCCTATCAAGTTTTCTGTGCATAAGAAGCTATTTTAATCTTACCAGTCCTCGACTCACTCAGAAGTTACTGTAATAACATTACCAGTCCTCGACTCACTCAGAAGTTACTGTAATAACATTATAGCATTATGTCCATCTAGAGAAACTACACTTTCCAATGGTGAAATAATAATTAATGATACAAATCGGTTAATTTAGCTTCCGATATTACTTCATATAAACACAGAAACATTCTCTGTAGGCTATGCTTCATAGCTTTCGATTGTTATTGTCCAAGGCCCCTTATAGACTGAGTCATTTGTTTTTTATTTCATTGCATCGCCTTAGATGGCAGTTATTTTAATTTTAAAACTCATTTATCTCATTAAATATCAGTTCTATCAAAATTTTTTAAAGAGTGAAACTTATCGGAAATCATTTTTAAAGAAACTTTTGTTATGTAACATTTTCCACAAAAATTAATAATAAGCGAGATATTTCGATTTATTTAATTCAGGCCCCCTTATAACCCCTCTTTTAAATAACGTATTTTGAATGTCATATAGCCTAAAATCTAAGTTACAAAGAATTTAATTTATATTCCAATTTTCATCGTAATCCGTTCAGCCATTATCGCGTGAAAAGGTAACAAACATCCAGACAGACAGACAGGCATACATACAAGGCCGAGGCCGAGACGTAGATGGGAGGATAATATTAAAATGGATTTTAGGGAGGCGGGGTATGATGATAGAGACTGGATTAATCTTGCACAGGATAGGGACCGATGGCGGGCTTATGTGAGGGCGGCAATGAACCTTCGGGTTCCTTAAAAGCCATTTGTAAGTAAGTAAGTATAGATGTTCTCAAACCAATGGAAATATTGTCATACAAATTCTGTTTGCTGCAGAAATGTAATCGCCTCGTATCGTTAGCGTAAGCATAGGAGGATCCATTGTGTATTTTAAGTCAATAATATTATTTAATAAATTATTAATACGAGTATATATTAAAAACAGAATAAAATGAAACATTGAAATAGTACAATGGAGATTTATTCTGCATGCTTGTAATGTTTCTGTTGTTTTAAAATACGAGTACAACTACTTTATTTCATGTTTATGACGCGTTTGGATACGTCTGTTGTCACATCATTGCACAGGTGCTAATATCTCGC
>NC_091130.1:135410413-135542913 GCF_040183065.1 Periplaneta americana
GGACAATTGGCCACAGAAATTTGGGAACTGGGACAATTGGCCACAGAAAATTGGTAACAGGGACAATTTGCCACACTGAGATACAAAGATAAATCTATGACTTCCAGAAGCTCTATATTGTGCGAATGTAGCCCATATGGTTGGATGCTGAGTTGTTATCCAGGCAACCTGAGTTCGAATCTCCAACTGTTTGAGAAGGAAATAAAACGAAGGATTTCTCTCGCGTGGAAGGCATTATGAGCTCTCAAATTCATCGTACTGGAGGGAACACTCAGCAAGAAACTCAGAATAGAAATATTGGAGACCTGCGTAACTCCTGTACTGTTATATGGGTGCCAGACGCGGTCTCTTACTGCCAAACTTCGTAACAGTCTCCAAATGTGCCAAAGAAAGATGCTGAGAAAGATACTAGGCTTATCACTGAGGGACAGAGTTCCAAACGAAGTGCTGCAAAAGAGGTCAGCAATTAAAGATCTAGCACTGCAAGCCACCAACACCAAATGGAAGTGGGGAGGCCATGTTGCACGACTTAGAGATGGAAGATGGGCGCAGAAAGTCACACTATGGGATCCCCGCATTGGCAAGAGATCACCCGGAAGACCAAGACGAAGATGGGCCGACCTCTTCAGTGAACGAGTAGGAAGCCATTGGTCAAGCAGAGCAAGACATAGGGAAGACTGGAAAAACCTAAGATGACAAGTGAACAGCGACTAAAACCAGTGCGAAAGAAACAAGCGAGCATTACCAAACAGTGCAGAATGTGAACCAAGTGAACAATTCCAAGGTTATAAACATCTCTTACGCGGAGTAGCTCACCGCGTGAGACAAATAGAGCTCTCCCTCTATAGGAGGAGGCCTTTGCCCTTAACGGGACATTTTTTTAGGCTAATCATTTCATACAGAGATTAATAATTGTAAATTCCACTAAGTATGTGAATTGCTTTGTACATGTAAATTTGGCTTCAAAAATGTCCTTCTAGCTTGTTGTCTACAGCGCTCAAGTACCGGATGACGGTGCCTTCTCCTTGTACCGCGGGTATTCTTCAACTATATTTGATATTCGTCTGTACATATCGATGTACTTCAGATTCTTTTTGGTAGGAGAATGACCACCTTCCAATCTCTCTATGTATCTGTCTGCTATAACGTTCAGTTCGTCAATATTCCTTGGTTCAGTTGGTAGGTGCCGCTTCCTGGCACGGCGCACAGTTTTTTTAATAGATTTCTTCGGTAGATTCACATTGGCTTCGCTTGCAATACGCTGTAATTCATTTTGAATAACGACAGACGTTGATTCCCGTGTTCTCTACACATTCCTTTGCCTTAATCTTTCCCCAGTCTGCAGAATGATTCTTGTGTTCAGACGGTTCTTTGACGACACTGCTTCCACCTTCTGATAACGTGACTGTTTCACTGCGCCAAACTCCATTCTTATTTTCTCTAAATCTCGTGTACATGTAGCCAAGATATATTAATTTGTCAGAGCCTCTTTCTGATTTTGTGAAGCGAATTTCTTCCGCCATAGTTCCGAATTAGTTTACAGCTTCTGGATTTGTCTTGTGTTATCATAGAAATATATTATAAATTGTTGCGAATTTGAGTATTGCCTTGACTTTTATTGTGTGGCTAATTGTCTTTGATACGAATTTCAATTATGTGGCGAGTTGCCTCTGTGGCGAGTTGTCCCCAACCCAATACACGTCACTGTTCGTTAACAGAAAACCACAATTTAAGTCACACAGAGTTAGTGTGCACTCAGTGTTTGTTGCTTGACGGTTGTCAGCCCACTTTTGAGGTCTGTGGATATAGAGGGAAAAATTGGATCGGTATCTGGTAGAGTTCCCGGGTAGCTCAGTTGGTAGAGCCTTGGTACGTTTAACCAAAGGTCCCGGGTTCGATGTCCGGCCCAGGAACAATTTTTCCCTCGAAATTATTCAAATCAACTTTACAGGGAGTTATACCTGACAGCTTGATTTGCATGAGTTAAGTGCATCCAGGGCAAGCTAAAACATATAAAATTTTAGTGGCAAAGGGATACATCTTTTAACCACATCATACACTAAAATTGAAATAAAAAATGTCACGGAATTTACGAAATCTTAAGTACTTTGAACTACTTTTTCTCACAAATAACGTAAATGCACTTATACCCCTGTGATTCTGACTCCCTCATATTAAGACAAGACCTATAACTAGAAACTATCGCTTGAATGACAACTGAGGACAGTCCTCTGAATATGCGACGATTTCCTGTAATTGAAAGCATTACTTTCATATGAAATATTAGAATATCATACTTATTCCGCGGACATCGCGTACAGTCGGCGATTTTCTAGCCTAAGACCTGGCCCAAAAGACGGAAGTTCGGGATTTTGATTTTGAATGATTTCTGAAACCTGGAAAATGGAAAATTGTAATAATTTCTGTTAATTTAAATTTCTTCTAAGCACACTTGGAATGTTTTAAAATGGTAGGACGTAAACTTTAAGGGAGGATATGAGTGAAATTTCTAACTTCTGTAGTTTTTGAGTTAGTTTATTCATTTTTGGCACACATATGATATATATGCATGCTACAAATTTTCATGCATGTCACTCAGATATTTTCTGAGTTATGCCCTTTTTCTGAAAAGAAAAATTGGGGCATATTTTTTAAATCTATCTCCTCGTACAAATGTTAAGTGTTCATTCACTGGTCTGCCCAAGAGCAAGTCTTTCACTGCAAGCCCAGCGTTCTCCAGTCTTTCCGATTTTCTGCCTTCCTCTTTGTCTCCTCATATGATCCATATATCTTAATGTCGTCTGTCATCTGATATCTTCTCCTGCTCCGAAATCTTCTCCCGTTCACCATTCCTTCCAGTGGATCCTTCAGAAGGCAGTTTCTTCTCAACCAGTGACCCAGCCAATTCTTTTTCCTCTTTCTGATCAGTTTCAGCACCATTCTTTCTTCACCGACTGCTTCCAACACAGCTTCAATTCTTATTATGTCTGTCCATTTCACACGCTCCATTCTTCTCCATATCCACATTTCAAATGCTTCAAGTCGTTTCTCTTCATTTCGTCGTAAAGTCCATGCAATGCTACACTCCACAAAAAGTAGTATGTGAAATAGAAAAAAATACCTTTGATGTACCTAGAAAAGCACTAAGCATCCATATTTTAGAAGTATATCCTTAGAATAGACAAAAGAATTATTATTTTGTCATAAGTTATATTTTTAATTTTCAAGTACCTGTCGTTAGACATATACATATTATTTTTAATTTAGACAGTAATTAACATGTAAAAAATGCGATGAGTCTAATTTGTTAACCATACTTTATAGGAAATGCAGAAAAATTTTCAGCTTGATAGCATAAAAATTTTGAATATATAGGAAGGAGCAAAAAAATTAAATTGAGAAAAATCACTTTTAAAGTATATATGCTAGACATTTAAATAGCGCAGCTATTTCAATATGGCGAATTAAAGACATTGCGGATCTTTATGTTTTTCCAAAAAACGAATAAAAAGAGAATAATTAATTCTTAGAAATATACAGTACAATAGCCTATTTAATAAAACACAATAAATAAGAGCAAAATGAGAAGCATAATTCACACGATAAGCAGACTTATTTACTTATGGCTTTTAAGAACCCGGAGATTCATTGCCGCCCTCACATAAGCCCGCCATCGATCCCTATCCTATGCAAGATTAATCCAGTCTCTACCATCATATCTCACCTCCCTCAATTCCATTTTAATATTATCCTCCCATCTACGTCTCGGCTTCCCGAAAGTGTCTTTTTTTCCCTCCGGCCTCCCAAGTAACACCATATGCATTTCTTGGTTCGCCCATACGTGGTACATGACTTGCCCATCTGTAATGATCCTAGAAGTTGTATAATAATTCATTTCTTTCGCATTCATATCCCAATATAATTATAACTTCAGTCCAATGACGAAGCGTGCTATACTTACCAGGATAGACAGTTAAGTAGCATGATTGCTGCGGTTACGTTCTAGCATATGAAAGTTTTGAACACAATTTTCTAAGTGTTAAAGAAGTTTCATATTTCATAACTTTACTTACTTACTGGCTTTTAAGGAACCCGGAGGTTCATTGCCGCCCTCACATAAGCCCGCCATTGGTCCCTATCCTGAGCAAGATTAATCCAGTCTCTATCATCATATCCCACCTCCCTCAAATCCATTTTAATATTATCTTCCGACCTACGTCTCGGCCTCCCCAAATATCTTTTCCCCTCCGGCCTCCCAACTAACACTCTATATGCATTTCTGGATTCGCCCATACGTGCTACATGTCCTGCCCATCTCAAACGTCCGGATTTTATGTTCCTAATTATGTCAGGTGAAGAATACAATGCGTGCAGCTCTGCGTTGTGTAACTTTCTCCATTCTCCTGTAACTTCATCCCTCTTAGTCCCAAATATTTTCCTAAGAACCTTATTCTCAAACACCCTTAATCTCTGTTCCTCTCTCAAAGTGAGAGTCCAAGTTTCACAACCATGCAGAACAACCGGTAATGTAACTGTTTTATAAATTCTAACTTTCAGATTTTTTGACAGCAGACTAGATGACAAAAGCTTCTCAACCGAATAATAACAGGCATTTCCCATATTTATTCTGCGTTTAATTTCCTCCCGAGTGTCATTTATATTTGTTACTGTTGCTCCAAGATATTTGAATTTTTCCACCTCTTCGAAAGATAAATCTCCAATTTTTATATTTCCAATTCGTACAATATTCTGGTCACGAGACACAATCATATACTTAGTCTTTTCGGGATTCACTTCCAACCCTATCACTTTACCTGCTTGAACTAGAATTTCCGCGTTTTCCCTAATCGTTTGTGGATTTTCTCCTAACATATTCACGTCATCCGCATAGACAAGAAGCTGATGTAAAACATTCAACTCCAAACCCTGTCTATTATCCTGAACTTTCCTAATGGCATATTCTAGAGCGAAGTTAAAAAGTAAAGGTGATAGTGCATCTCCCTGCTTTAGCCCCCAGTGAATTGGAAAAGCATCAGATAGAAACTGGCCTATACGGACTCTGCTGTAAGTTTCACTAAGAATTTCATAGCTTTACTTTAAAAAATTGTCATAGTATTAACACTTGTTTTGCTCCATTAGTGTTTATTCCTGCCCTTCTCAGTCGCACACAACCGCTCATATTTATAGTACCACGCTTGTTGAAATTTACGGACAGATTTTCTATCTTTCTGGCATAGATTTAAACTGGAATTGCGAAGTCCATCTTGTTTGTGGCCGACCAATATCTCGTCTGCCTTGGGGTTGATAAAACATGCTTGCCGTGGGAGGCGATCAGGGGGGATCCGTTCTACATGCATATATCATTGTTGTTGATATGTTTGAATTTCTTCGACCATAATTGTTTTTTTCAGTACTTTCTGTATGTCTTCGCTTCTCAATCTATCCCTTAATGTGATTCTCAGGGTGTGTCTTAGAAACAGGATTGCCATACTTACGACTATAGTCGTACGCATACGACTATTTCGACTAATGGTATTCAGATTTTTTGACAGCAGACTGGATGATAAAAGCTTCTCAACCGAATAATAACAGGCATTTCCCATATTTATTCTGTGTTTAATTTCTTCCCGAGTATCATTTATATTTGTTACTGTTGCTCCCAGATATTTGAATTTCTCCACCTCATCAAAAGATAAATTTCCAATGTTTATATTTCCATTTCGTACATTATTCTCGTCTCTGGCACGAATGATCGAAAGGAAATATTCATTCTTAATACGGTCTAACGTAACCACTCACGATATAGAAAATGAGTGGACATTTCAATAGAACGACGTGATTCGTATCTCACGAAACGACGACTCACGTGCACGGCACCATGCGGAAGGGTGTTAACACATTCATACTACATAATGAAGGAAGAACAATGTTTGCGAAGCCTGAAATCTATAAATAATTTGGACATGTGGCTTGCTAATTGCTGTATTAATAACTAGTTTGAAGAACGATAAATTACAGCCATTAATATGCACGTAGAATTTAGTATGTGGTTGTCCGTGAAGCTCATGACCGTCGGCTGTTAAGAATCGCCACTTCTGGGACTTTGTTACATGCATACAATTTGACGAATGAAATCTCTTTTTCATCGCCTTTATGTGTAATGCAAATGCTGCGCTTTCTAGTGTGTATATTACTAATAAGCCGTCCAGTACTACAGGAAGTAACGCTAGGACGTGTAATTAAAATTATTATTATTACTGTGACTGGCATATTTCAATGCCGGTTTCTCCTGCTCGTCCCGATAAAAGTGCTTTGTCTGTATTTAGAACAATAGCTAGAGAATATATGTATTAACATTACTTCATAACAGATTAACAGTGCGGTAAAAAATTCTTAACATTTTCCGTATAATTATTGTAATTTATCATTACTGGCCAGGGTTTCTTAAAACAATGCAGTCATATTTAATTTTTACATTACCCCTTCACTAAATTTCTACCACACTTGTATATACCCATAAGGTACAGATATTGCATTATATCTGTGCCGGTGAGTGACCGTTAAATTTCAAATGGCTTATCGTGGTCGTGGGCGTAAGAGTACACTAAAAAGCAACACAGAAGATATCTGGTTGCTTTCATTCCAATGCTCTGGTCACTGCCCACTAGAGTGTAACGTGGAGTTAAGTCATACTTTTACTCACAGGTTAGTGCAATCTTTTTTCTATCTCTTACCCCTCACCGCAAACTGTGACTTGACATTTGTCACACCATGGGATCAATTTTTGTAACCTTGTGTCATAGAAGTCAACCGCCTGCGGTAGGCAAGCATTTCTATGACAACTGGTCATTTGATAGAATAATCCCAATGTTCAATGGTTTTTTCTTATCGTGAAACCCTCTATCTATAGTAACCTAGAAGAATACACTTCCAATGGTTAGCGACAATTACTGTATGAATCTTCTAGTGGAAGAGTACTCTTTGCGAATGACTAGCGCCAACTAAAATGTGTGTGCTAATAATCTACAAGGTTAACTTCCAAAATAATCAACGTTGAATACAATATTTATAATATGACCATTCTCTTAGTAAGGCACTCTTCTCCCCAGAAGCAATTGTAATGGAAGTGTCGTGCTTCTGATAGTTAATGTGCGTGAAGATGAAACCAATAAATATATGTTAAATAATGAAAATTTTCCAGTCGACCACATGATTGGCATATTCAAAAGCCGTATCGGATAATATCGTTATACAGGATGTATCTAAATTGGTGTCAAATATTTCGGGGACGTGTTCCTAACATAAAAACAATTAAAAAAGTTAATAAGAACATGGGTCTGAAAACCATTCGTTAGGGAGTTATTAAAGGATTTGTCCCTTCATTAACCGCTGATTGTTTGATGATTTTTTGTTTGTTTGTATTTTGTAGAGCAAAGAAATCAGAAGAAAATGTATTCTGTGAGTGAACAGAACGAAATGATTTGCATAATTTAATTGATGATGTGCTTCTGGACGTCATCCAACGAATGTGTTTTAACATGATGCTGCTCCAGCTCATTTCAGTCTGATAGTTCGCAATTTTTTAATGATCGATTTCCCTAAAGATGTATTGGTCGAAGGGGATTCATTACATGGCATGCTCGATCGCCTGATTTGAATCCAATGGATTTCTTCGTCTGGTTTATGCGACTCCTGTACTTAATGTTGATATTCTGAGAGCGTATGCAAACTGGATTTCACGAAATACGAAACACTCCAGGAATTTTCAACAGATTACGCCAGAGAATGTAACGCAGGTTTAGGGGACACATCGAAGCAGGAGGAAGCCACTCCGAGCAATTTTTGTAACATTAAATTTTGTCTTGTAACTCTGAAATAAATTATTTTGAGATCAATGTTCATATGAACTTTTTGTAATGTTTTGGTGTTAGGAACACGTCCCCGAAATATTTGACACCAATTTAAATACACCCTGTATAGTTCCAGTCATCTTCGTATTTTGTTACATGATGTTTTAATTCACCTTCCGTGACATGAAGTCATTTCCTGCTCTCCACAGTTGGGTAGTTAGCGAGTATTTCATGCTCGTGGATACAGTGACAGCATGACATCATTTATGTAAATTATGATGGATGTTAGGAAAATGTCACTGGAAGCGGTAGTACCTCGGTAAAGCATGTTTATACAGGATGGAAGTGAAATAAACCTGCAGATTTTGAGAGCGAATAGCTCATATTGTATGTAACAAAAAGTGTAATACCGTATTGGTGGAAAGTCAATAGTTTTCTGAGAAAAAATGTTTTTTCCTAAATGTTACACAATCTTATTAGGTAACTATTGCGAGTGTGATCGTCATTTTTGTCCATATCGATAGGAAATCTTGATGCTCTTGATTTGAATACATGTCGCACAGTCTAACGCCTACACAACACTGAATGTAACCTTCTCCTCGGAATTAACTGTCAGAGTGCCCTTTTAATGTCTCCTTTGACGGCAACGACCTGCGGAAAGAAAAACGTTCCGGTGAATTTCAATGTTGTGAAGGCCATAACTCGGAAATAAAGCATTTCCGGATACATGTTGTAATGAACTATTTTGATTGTCTACATTTGGGAAATACATACCTGAAATTATGCCCCGTATTTTTGATACACCCTGTATAATTTCTAGGGTTGGGATTTTCATGATTTAACATAACTTATATTTTTTTTATAAGGTTAATGAATTGCTGAAGACTGCCGTACATTGGAGGCACGCTTGGTCAAGTAAATTGAAGAGTCCACTGCAAGAATGATGGATGTCACTTTCTTGTCAAAAATGAACCAAAACTGTCAATGCATAGTTTAAGACATATAGGATGTACATACAGAGTTATATGGCATTAACACTGATAGTTATTGTCCAGTAATGATCGGAAAATCACAGTTAAGCTTTGAGCGCTAAGCATTTCGAACTTTCAATTGCTTCTCCTGCAAAATGTATTCCAAATGACATCCATCATTCTTGCAGTGAACTCTTCAAATGGAAGCGCCTGCGTGCCCAAGCGTGCCTGAAGGAACAAAATTAGTGAATGTCCGTTTGAAACTACTGGTGGCACGGCAAAGGTGTTCACACTGAAAGCAAGTTACAAGTGCAAGCTTGTGCACGCTTGTTCACCCGTCTCCGCCGATCAAATAAATTCGTTTTTTCTAGCACGCTTGCCTGTGTGACGTGATATTTGTAGCTGTTTTTGTGAGTGATTTACTTCTTCAAGTACGTACTCGTAATAAAATATTTCTGGCATCATTCTAAAATAATTAAAGAATAACTCTGGCTGTTTAAGAAGATCGGGAGAAATTCGTTTATATTCTCCATCTTCCTCCCTGTCCTTAAAATATTCGTTCACCCGTTCATCCCTTAATGGATCCTCATCTATTGCAAAAACTTCAACACTCCATTTTCTAACACTAAATGCTCTTTATTCGAGGAATCCATTTCGATAACTAGACTGGAAGTGGAATTGGTTACTTCGATCCAATGTGACCATACTTCCAGAGCAAGCGTCTAGCCCAGATCACATATATAACAGATTGCTCATTCCTATGTTAAAATCGGTTGCACTTTAATTGAAGAATATGTTAGGATTTTTCGAATTGAAATTTGATTTAATCCAAGAGAACAACCGCCAGGATCGCTACCCGTCCGCCGTAAACGAACACGAGATGGCAGTACAGTCGCTAATGCAATTCAAATGGGAGTTTTGACGTGATTCCTTATGTAACAACTAGATGGCAGCATAGTAAACCTGACAAAAGTTGTTACTGTCAAAGCCTATAAGCCCGAGCAATCTAGCACGCATGGGCATGCAGATGCTTCCGTTTTACTTGCGCAAGCGAGCCTCCAATGTGACCGCAGCTGAAGTATACAGAAATCCATTTTATGAAACTAATTCATTAAATTAAGGTAATTTGTTAGAGCATATTTGTGCATACTGGACAGTCTTATCCTGATAGAGCATATTTTAAAGATCTATTGGTCATATGAAACCAATTTTTACATTTTGAAACTTTTTATACACTTGCCTATATCCAATGTTGGTTTCCTTTGTTTTTTTAATTTCTTAGAATTTCGTTCTTTCATTTTTCTCTGGTAAAACTGTAATATTTTCTTCCACCCTTATTCTGTAGAATGTGCAAAATGGACGTAACCCGAAATGGTCACGAGTCACAACAAATATTTGTCTATTGTTTTCACGCAGGTAGAGAAAGGGGAGGCTAGGCATCTCTCTTGAAGCAACTGGATGTGGAAGTAGGGGAAATCACTTTGTTGCCAAATTTTAGAAAGAGGAGGGTGCGTGCGAGAGAGAGTCAAGTGATATTGTTTATTTTAAATTTGCACTCATTTTATTAGTAGAAGAAGAAAAAGCTTTTCTATATTATGCACAAAGCTTTGCTGGCAATACACAGTCATTTTCATTTGAAAATCTGCACAAGATATTCATTGTACTTTGCAATTCATAATGGGACTCGCTCGGTTCACGGTTAGGCAGGCTAACTGTTCCTCCAAAGCGGTGGACAGGATGTTATTCCTTCACTCACTAGCATTACATGCACATTCAAGTGAATTAGGTCTAAATAAACGTAATAACAAGTAACAGGTAAATTCTATGTAGCCTATACAGTGGGACGTTATTGCTCCGCCTACATTGTATGCAGATCCAAGTGCATTAGGCCGAAATAAACGTAAAAGCCTTAAAGTAATAGGTCACTTCCATGTAGAGTGGGACGTTATTGCTTCACCCACATTATGTGCACATTCTAGAGCATTAAATAAACGTAATAACAAGTAATAGGTCTATCAGTTTATTGCTGAGCAATAAACGTCAAAATTATATTAAACAAGATTTAGATAAAGAAATTGTTGTGGAATATATCATAAATTACTAAGTAAAAGAATATTAGCAATCTAACACGAAAGAGTACATTTCAATGCGCAGTATAGCATCAATGACAATGAGTTACCTAATATTGTATTCGTGGCATTCTAGAATTTCAAGCGTAATGATTTAAGTTTGGCTACACAGAATTTTGGAATGTGATACTGATATTAATATGAATTCCAGTGACTTACCACCGTTAAAAATTAGATCTACTATGACAATAAGTAATCGAGATGAACAACGACCGAGAAAGCAAGACTAACAGCGCCCGCAAAGCCGAAAACCCGCACGACAATGTTGTATACGTCGCGTCGTTGACGTAAAGACTGCTTGTTAGTGTTCCGAGACGTCGAGATTGATCACTCCCGAAGTCCCGAACTTCAAGCAGCCTTGAATCGCCACAGTTGTTTATACCTGACTGAACTTTTATCCACTTTGGCAAATGTTATACATTTATAAACATCATCTCTACTTTTCGGTGTATAATAATCCGTTTCCCAGTCTTTATTTAATTACTAGGCCCTTATTAAAAGGCTAAGAATTTTCTTTTCGTATATTTGAGATCAAGTGTACAATCTTAAGTAATAGTAATATGCGTTACAAGAGCGGTATGTTGAAGTTTTTATGTTCGAGGAAAAGTTTGAAAAAGCGAAACGTAGTTGAGCTTTTTTAATTTCCGGGAATTTAAAAAAAAAAAAAATACCGCTCATGTATCGTACATTATTTTGTGCGAAGATCGTTTATTTCATACGTGAAAAAGGGATTTCTAATTAGTTGCAATGAAATCTCCATCTTGGTTTCTGTACAATGACGGCAAATTTGCAAAACAAAAATATGTATCTTCAACATTGTTGCTTTAAAATGTTTTCTGTGTTTACTATACTCCAGCAGGCCGTGATATACGTCTGTCTTTTTTTCCCCCAGTCTATAAATGCCAACTTAAAACAAACGGCTTCCTTAATGTTACATGCATCACGAATGCAGTAACTTTAGTGGAGTTGTAGAGTTTACTTAATGTTTGCAAATATTTAAAAACAAAAACTTAATTAACAGTGCAATTTAGGTGAAATTGAAGTGGTAAGTTTCCAATTTATAATTATTACTATATTGAACATCACAAAAAATAATATGTTAAAAGCCTAAAGCAATAAAATCAATATGTCACTTAAGCGGTAAGAAGAGGGAAATTGTTATGTGTGTTAGGTTGGGAATACTGAATGTGGAATTTTAGACTTACCGCGGATTGGTTTTGTGCGGAAACCAAGCAAATACGCACGATCTCGCACAAAAAAGATATTAACGTTATGTTTTATGTTACTTAGAAATGCAAATTTATTTGAGAATTGTTTTTTTTTTTCTATTTATATCACCATAGGTAATATCATATAATAGAACTAGAACATTTTGATAACTGAGATAGGTTGGATCCTCGTCTATGGCTTCTTGTACATACTCCTCGAATGTATAGCACAGTTCAGAAAACAACAAAGGAAACGAAGAAAACAAGAACACCTATCTAGCCGATAATGCATCCGCATAGCCCGACAGACATCAGGTTCAAATCGAGGAAACCCAAAGTGGAAATTCTAATAACAAATTAGGCTACAATATAAACAGTGGAAGTGAAATAATCCTGCATATTGATAGGGACAATAGGGTACACTTAAATGAATAGAAAACCTTGCATTACGTTTTGTGATTAAATGCACGGTTAATTAGAAAACTGAGTTGGAAGTTTCAGCGGTCCGGCAACATCGCCGCTAACACACTGCTATTTCTTCTTGTAATACAGATGTAACAGGTCGACGAATTCAGGTCTGTCTTACTACTTCCCATCTTCCTTTCTGGCTACAATGTTGCAGGCTGGTTGCATCGGTCAGTGGCTTCAAATTAGTGGTTTTTGAATTAAATATACATCAAAACTATTGAAATTTGATTGTCTACATGTGGGAAATACATACCTGAAATTATGCCCCGTATTTTTTAAACACTCTGTATATATACATTTTGAATAATGATTTACGAATATAAATTTTAGAAGGCGGTATCAATCGCAACACAATAAGAGTCATTCATTGATCCGAAACGTGCAAATCATATGGAAAACTATGCGTTATCTCCGTGACATTTACGTACATGTATTTGCAGATACTTGTAGTTCTAGTGTTATTACGGAGTTTTGACATTATAGCTGTGCATTCCGTGTCTTGTCATTTTAAGAACTTCTGATGACTACTTCGTTTCCCCAACCCACTATGTGGCAAGCTTGTAACATTGCTGGTAAAGTTGTCTCGGATTTGTGCGAGTCTCAAAGACAGAATGATGTAATATTAACGTTGGTTTATGTATGCAATTATAAATTACCTTGAAGACACTGATTTGTCATCGTCGTTTGTAACTTCGGAGAAAGAACCAGTCAGTGTTTTGAAGGAATTTGTGTTGTATCATTTACAGAAGGTGGCATGCTCGTGCTGTGACTAATTTAATTTTCGACTTAGATATTCTGTTTGGTTTAAACAACAATTTATCATTTTAGCATATAGGTTGCGTAGTTGCAACATCGTTTGCAAGATACGAACCGAGGTCTGTGTTCAGCGAGATTTGGAAGTTATGTAGGGTCCGAAACCAAATCGTGATTTTGAAAGCTAAAAGAAGTAACGACTGTAGGTTCTTTGAAGCTACCTTGTAGAGAACATTCGAAACGTTAAAGAATTGAGGTGCGACCACAACAATGTTAATACAAATTGTTCATTGTTTTGTTGTTAATAATGTTAATGGTAATATTTTTGTTGAAAATGTTCATTAATGTGGGTTGTTTAACAATTTACATTTATATTCACATCAAGATCAAGTATTATGATGCTTGTACGTTAAATAATTGAGGTGCTACCACAGCAATGTTAATATAAATTGTTAATTGTTTTGTTGTTAATAATGTTAATGGCAATATTTTTGTTGAAAATGTTCATTAATGTGGGTTGTTTAACAATTTACATTTATATTCACATCAAGATCAAGTATTAACATACTTGTACGTTAAAGAATTGAGGTGCTACCACAGCAATGTTAATATAAATTGTTAATTGTTTTGTTAATAATGTTAGTGGCAATATTTTTGTTGAAAATGTTAATTAATGTGGGTTGTTTAACAATTTACATTTCTATTCACATCAAGATCAAATATCAAGATACTTGTACGTTAAAGAATTGAGGTGCTACCACAGCAATGTTAATATAAATTGTTAATTGTTTTGTTAATAATGTTAGTGGCAATATTTTTGTTGAAAATGTTAATTAATGTGGGTTGTTTAACAATTTACATTTCTATTCACATCAAGATCAAATATCAAGATACTTGTACGTTAAAGAATTGAGCTGCTACCACAGCAATGTTAATATAAATTGTTAATTGTTTTGTTGTTAATAATGTTAATGGAAATATTTTTGTTCAAAATGTTCATTAATGTGAGTTGTTTAACAATTTATATTTATATTCACATCAAGATCAAGTATTAAGATACTTGTACGGTAAAGAATTGAGCTGCTACCACAGCAATGTTAATATAAATTGTTCATGTTTTGTTGTTAATAATGTTAGTGGCAATATTTTTGTTGAAAATGTTCATTAATGTGGGTTGTTTAACAATTTACATTTCTATTCACATCAAGATCAAGTATTAAGATACTTGTACGTTAAAGAATTGAGGTGCTACCACAGCAATGTTAATATAAATTGTTCATGTTTTGTTGTTAATAATGTTAATGGCAAAATTTTTGTTGAAAATGTTCATTAATGTGGGTTGTTTAACAATTTATATTTATATTCACATCAAGATCAAGTATTAAGATACTTGTACGTTAAAGAATTGAGGTGCTACCACAGCAATGTTAATATAAATTGTTAATTGTTTTGTTAATAATGTTAGTGGCAATATTTTTGTTGAAAATGTTAATTAATGTGGGTTGTTTAACAATTTACATTTCTATTCACATCAAGATCAAATATCAAGATACTTGTACGTTAAAGAATTGAGCTGCTACCACAGCAATGTTAATATAAATTGTTAATTGTTTTGTTGTTAATAATGTTAATGGAAATATTTTTGTTCAAAATGTTCATTAATGTGAGTTGTTTAACAATTTATATTTATATTCACATCAAGATCAAGTATTAAGATACTTGTACGGTAAAGAATTGAGCTGCTACCACAGCAATGTTAATATAAATTGTTCATGTTTTGTTGTTAATAATGTTAGTGGCAATATTTTTGTTGAAAATGTTCATTAATGTGGGTTGTTTAACAATTTACATTTCTATTCACATCAAGATCAAGTATTAAGATACTTGTACGTTAAAGAATTGAGGTGCTACCACAGCAATGTTAATATAAATTGTTCATGTTTTGTTGTTAATAATGTTAATGGCAAAATTTTTGTTGAAAATGTTCATTAATGTGGGTTGTTTAACAATTTATATTTATATTCACATCAAGATCAAGTATTAAGATACTTGTACATTAAAGAATTGAGGTGCTACCACAGCAATGTTAATATAAATTGTTCATTGTTTTGTTGTTAATAATGTTAATGGCAATATTTTTGTTGAAATGTTCATTAATGACAATTTACATTTCTATTCACTTCAAGATCAAGTATTATGATACTTGTACGTTAAAGAATTGAGGTGCTACCACAGCAATGTTAATATAAATTGTTAATTGTTTTGTTGTTAATAATGTTAATGACAATATTTTTGTTCAAAATGTTCATTAATGTGGGTTGTTTAACAATTTACATGTAGGCTATATTCACATCAAGATCAAGTATTCAGATACTTGTACAGGGTGAACCAAAGAAACGGGAAATTTTTAAATACTGAAATGAAACTTTAGATATTGTGTTATAGTCCCGTCGCTCTTATTTCCTGCAGCCAATCACGTTGCAGGTCGGCTACATTTGTATTGTGATCCGCTCCTGATGACGTTATGCACTTCCTAAGGCTTGATAAATACTTAATATAATCGCCCGCCATTTTGGTTCTTTCGTTGGCGTTCGCAGAAAGCACACGAGGACGTTATTTTCCCCTCAATTATTTGCTCAATTACAATGCATTTGATTTATTATCATAGGAGCTACGACATAATAATGTTTAACGGTGTGGCAAATTGATTTCTCGTCTGGTACCTCGGCAACGAAAGAACAAAAATGGCGAATGATACTACCTACCTAGACTTTATAGAGCCTTGAATTCCTAAGACGTAAGCAAAGAGGAGTCACGCCGGGAATAACAGCGTCGCGACATAAATTGACTTTTATTGTTTGAATATATAGAGGATGAATCAAAAGTCTGGAACCATATAAATATCTTCTACATGCTTGATTTTCGATCACTATAGGTGTTACCAGTATTTGTAAGACCAAATGCACTACCAGTGACACGTTCGGTTCTAGCCCTCAGCTATCTCAAAAGTCGCCATTTTGGATGTAACTTCGAAATTTAAATGGAAAGGGGGTCATGTAGGTAGTCAAAATCATGTATTATAAAATACAGGTTGTGTTGTTCTCTACAATGCTTACAAACTTACAAATGGCTTTTAAAGAACCCGGACGTTCATTGCCGCCCTTATATTAGCCCTCCATCGGTCCCTATCCTGTGCAAGAATAATCCAGTCTCTATCATCATATCCCACCTCCCTCAAATCCATTTTAATATTATCCTCCCATCTATGTCTCGGCCTTCGGCCTACCAACTAAGACTCTATATGCATTTCTAGATTCGCCCATACGTGCTGCATGCCCTGCCCATCTCAAACGTCTGGATTTAATGTTTCTAATAATGTCAGGTGAAGAATACAGTGCGTGCAGTTCTGCGTTGTGTAACTTTTTCCATTCTCCTGTAACTTCATCCTGTTTAGCCCCAAATATTTTCCTAAGAATCTTATCCTCAAACACCCTTAATCTCTGTTCCTCTCTCAAAGTGAGAGTCCAAGTTTCACAACCATACAGAACAACCGGTAATATAACTGTTTTATGAATTCTAACTTTCAGATTTTTTGACAACAGTCTAGATGACAAAAGCTTCTCGACCGAATATTAACAGGCATTTCCCATATTTATTTTGCGTTTAATTTCCTTCCGACTACAATATGAAAAATAAAGGTAAAATCTGCTGGGAAATGTAACAAAGAAAGGTTCTAAGAAACCGATCAAATTCAAGTTAGGAAAAGGTTTTATGTCTGATGTACCCGGCAGGCTTTCATAATATTTTTAATGAATTTTCCCTAATAATTTTTACATTTTAGTAAACACAATTGCGCATGAAATTATATATTATGCTGCTTTGATAGCTCAGTTGGTAGAGCGCTAGCTTACGTTGATGACGGATTCGAGTTCAAATTTCTGCGATGACGGAGTTGATTTTCAGTGAACAAAAGCCAAGGTTTCGAGGGTTTTCTTCAGAGTTCTCCCGTTTTATCCTCTAATTTAACCAACACTTCACTATTTCCTATTCATTATCATCTTCGTCTTCAGTATGTGACACCACTTACGTTTTTCGTGACTTCGAATCGATCTTCTGCCATACTGGGTGTTTTTCCTGAAGACTGGTATACCTCGCGCAAGAAACGATTACCGAAAACCAATTGTGGCGTTGCTGTCTGTTTTGACGTGTGTATGTAGGCACGCCGAGGGGAGAGAGGTGCGAGCCGATGGAAGTACTGTCTCTTCCAAGAAGATTAACAGATGAGGACATCGCTGTGGAAATAAAGAACGTAGCAAGAGAAAAATTTGAAGCTAATTAAACGCGCAACATATGTTTACGAATGAAATAATAATACCGTGCGATACAAGACACGTATTCATATGCAATGGAACGAACTAAAGTCGTAATGTAACTATCACAACGCAAGACTGATTCTATCGATGTAATTTCTCTTCCGACTGTACTTTTGAATATCATTCAAGTTATCTCGTGACCTTTCCTGTCGCCCGCTCTTCCTTATCGCAGTGTTTGATTCGCATTCCTTCCGTCGGTAATCCGTTCTTGCGAGACCTATAAATGGCAGTGATGTTGGATTCTAGACTCATAGATCTGCAAAAGAGACACCGTAGCACCTACGTTCGTTGTGAACGCGAACACTCATGTAGATATGTGAGATACACCAGACCACTACCAGAAGTATGGTAATACTGGTTTCAAGATTGGAGGCGAATGCTTAGTGAGAAGTGTGCAGCGGCACGCAACTCATTCCATCACGAGTGCACAAAAAGTTTATTGGACTAAAGTGCTTAGGCTCGGTTCACACGAGCGGAATGTCTACGGAACGGCAGTCGCGCGGCCGCCTCACCATTCTGAGGCCACACGAGCGGAAAAAAGACGGACGGAAGGATTTGAGATGGACAGTCGCCACTGATGCTAATCACCGTGCGGTACTAGTGCACTTCGAAATGCAATTATTGATAAGAAAAGTAAAGATGAAGACATTGAGTACATCCAATAGTCAACACTCTTTTATTACAAGTAACTTTTCATGTGTTGTTTAACTAGTTGCTCAAGGAGGAATCAGTTTATTTTAATTAACTTCAAAATGACATTTCCCAGCTTCGATGAATTTTATTGTATCATACTTTGAAAAATGCCTTCAGAAAGAATATATTAACGTAAGGCTGGCTATACCTCCGATAGACTGCTTTTTATAACATTTATGGCAAATTAATACCAATAGTTTGAGGCCTATGCGTTTAATTGTTGAAATGAATAAGTAATAAGTGTATTTAATTTCGTATTCACTTTGGAGAAAATATATTACTGTACATATATTACCGGTACTTTAGTAGAAGGGGATTAGAAGGAATTATCAATAATAAATAGAGTTTACTGGGATGAAATATGTTTAGGTTACCGTTTGTTTTATTTTCAGAAACTGAAATGTTATCATTGTTATCACTTTTTATTAAAACGTACATAGAGAAATTAATGAAGTATAAGGTAAATGTCATAAATTAAAATAATTTATGTATTATTGTATAGACTTATGCGAGAAATATTTGACAAGGACTATTTATTAACACATTTCCTTTCTGCGTCAGAATATTCCATGGAAGTGAGAAACAGTACACAACAAATTTCATACCATGCTGAACATTTTTTTGTTTCTGTCCTTGTACTCTTCAGTTTGAATGTCCTAAATATATAGCCTTTTCTCATTCTCGATCACCTCAACGTCAACTTTCTCTACATCTATATCACTCATCGAATACAATCACAATGTGCAATGCACCACTATAAGTTAAAAAAAAAAAATTGCAGCAACTAGTACTACAATACACGTGTGATATGTCGACTGTGACTCAAGCAGACGTTACAGAGGGTTTTTCTCGGGGTACTCCCATTTCCCTCTAACATTCCACCAACACTCTCCACTTTCCCCTCATCTATCATCTGTAATAGTAAAAGGGCTTACGGATTTCCGATGCTGATATAGGAAGGGTTTGGGGCTCAGATAGGAGCTCTAGCTCTATTAGGTACTGATGCAGGATGGCCCACCTGTCAGCATCAGATTCACGAATGTCACTCAGGTCACCTGTCAGATTTGGACAATCGTCGCATATAGGCCCATAGACACACAAAGGGCCAAAGCATGCCTAAGGGTACGAACACGTTGACGATGGTAGACTAGCTGGTAGAGTAGCTGGTAGCGGTAGTGGGGGAAATGAATCGCTAGAATCATATGACACCGCACACGTTGACTCCTGGATGGTCGCTTTACAGCTAGCTTACAGCTGTAAGCTCCAAGAATGGTTTCAGTCACTCTTTCAAGCTTGCAGCGCAAGTCTCGGCGTGGAGCAGAGAGGCATTGGAGAGGTGATCTGTGGACCAGATGTCAATGATGACTTGTGTAATTAGTAGAGACGACTTTTATCAATTATTTGTGTAATTCGTGCTTTTTAATTTACACAAATTTGTATTCTATTTTAAACTACGCGCGTGTGATTTAGTTTTGACGTTAATTGGCCGTAACTCGGTAACCAGTAAAGATTTTGAGGAGCGGTAACTTTTAAAACGAATTTCCATTCTTACTCAACATTTTTCTCGCTTTGACCCCCCCCATCTAACGTGAAAAACAAAAAAGTTTAACCGCTTACCGAAAATGTTTTTCTGTGAGCAGATCACTTCAAAGTTAGTATTTTTTTTCTCACTTTTAAAAACAATATTTTGACTTCGAATTGTTTTCTATGCTTCCCTTGGACATTGACCTATCAATACAAAAAATTGCAGCGCGATTGTTTGAATATCATAGATGCTACGACGTGATAAGTTAAACGGAGCGGGAAATACCATTCTTGGCTATCCGACTATCAGCCAGCGGCCTGTCAAGCTCCGCCTTGAGCATACCGCTTGCTTCACTCGTGGCGGGAATCCTGTGTCAGTGGTTCTAAAGTTTTAAAACACTGCACACATTGGATGTAGAAAAACGTATTGCTCGTGTGTTCGAAAGACCTGCCACGACATTAACTTTTCGTATAGAGTCAAAACTGGAGGTAGAATTTAATTAATTTTTTAATTACAAACTACTAATGAATTCGGATGAATGGACATCGTCGTTCACCAATAGGCCTGATTTGCAGTCTTCGACCTCATTTCAAGAGTTTAATCGCCTTCTTCTGCATGTGCCTTAATACCACGAAAAATAAAAAAATAAACAAATAAATAATAACTAATATCAATCAAATTATTGAGAATGTTCACTAGGCACTATTTTGTAAGAATTGTACAGTTTACCTCAGTGTGAGTATAAGCCGTTCTTCCTGCAAAATAGGATTCCCTGGCAATTTTTCCAAGCCTTCTGTATGAAATCTTTGGTTAAATAGAGAAGATAATCGAAAGTTTCGATTTCCACTCTCGGGTAGCTAATGCATTTTTCTGGAAAGTTCCGCAGATATTTAAAAAGATAATATTCACCAAACGCAACCCTTTATTATTTATAGGATGAAGGGAACACTCTCGAGAAAAGAATTCTTGTAATAATAATCACTTTGATTCTGCACTGTCTAATAAATCAAATTCGTCCTCACTACTTGAATCCCTTGCGATATCAAGTCTACACAGAGATTCCAAGGAGATGACCTAATCAGCTGTGAGTCAGCTGAGAGATTAAAGCGACCTGCAAACAAGCTCCAATTTGTGCACACCAAGCTTCCTCGTCTTTCATAAACACTGCTAGCGGAGCCTGCTAGCTTTAAAGCTAGGCGCCAACGTGTACGTACCCTGGTACTGAGTCCTGCTCTCGTAAAAGCCAAGATATGTCGTCTGGACACTCGCCGCCAAATTGCCGCGTCCGCTCGTGTGATTGATACAATATAATTCAGTAGTCCATAGCGAACTTGCGGTCATCGCGCGGCGTCCGTTCCGCTATGGGCGATGCGGCTGGCATACGGAGACGTTCCGCTGCCCCAAACTGTCCGTCCTGTGTGAACTGCTACATTTAAATGAGTGTGCCATAGAAAATGGTGCTCCGCCGCGCGGCTGCCGTTCCGCAGACATTCCGCTCGTGTGAAATGCTCCATGTCACACCCTGTAAGCACTTCATTATCTTTATCCCTGTATGTATATATACGTAGGCCTATATATAAAATGTAAACTATTGCAAAATATTTTATTTATATACCTATTTGTTGTAACCTAGAGACACTAGTAACTGTTGATTCACAAATTTTTCTCATGGGTTTTTGTTTCAATGTATGTAGCATTGCATTTCATCTCTTATGAAATTTAATTATACACATCTTCTTTGGCGTGTCTGTCCTTTCATTGTTTAGTATCCAGAGACCGATAACACAGGATGGTTTTTATACGACTACAATAATTGAATCGCTTTCTGATTGCCCCATTGAATGATGTTGAAGTAATTATGCAATCACAAATAACATTCCTGCTATATGAGATTGCGCGCACCTATAATGGCAAACCTGGACGTGACTGGATTAGATAACAAGCGATAACCGTAATCAGTGATCGATAGTAATCGATATAAACAATATCTTATTTAATACTGTACATGCGCACTTCGAAAAGATATATTCTGGAAAAGTTAATGACAAATATCTTGCACAAAAGTTTATAAACATTTGAAGGGCTCCCTGGAAGAACGAGGTAGCTCCACTTTCGCAGAGTTGTGGAAAATTACGAAAAATATTCTAAAAAATTCAAATTTTTACTGAACTTCTTTCCTTTTTCAGAATATACCCTAGGTACCTACGAGTTTCATTTTGTCACTCAATAATTTATTATAATCAGAAATTTATAGGGACTAAAATATAAGCAAATAATGGAGCTACCCCCTTGTTGCAATAAAATTGGATATAATTAGCCACGTTTTGCACTGAACACACAGTTAGGCCTACTGTGTCAATATCATAAACTACAACACAAGATATA
The DNA here is from genome assembly GCF_040183065.1 of Periplaneta americana. Taxonomy (NCBI): domain Eukaryota; kingdom Metazoa; phylum Arthropoda; class Insecta; order Blattodea; family Blattidae; genus Periplaneta; species Periplaneta americana. The sequence continues at coordinate 135,432,769 of NC_091130.1, forward strand.
GCAGGTTATTTTACGACGCTGTATCAACATCTTAGGTTATTTAGCATCTTAATGAGATGAAGGTGATAATTCCGTGGAATGAGTCCGGGGTCCAGCACCGACAGTTACCCAGCATTTGCTCAAATTGGGTTGAGGGAAAAACCCGGAAAAACCCTCAACCAGGTAACTTTCCCCAACCGAGATTCGAACCCAGGCCACCTGGTTTCGCGGCCAGCTGCACTAACCGTTACTCCACAGGTGTGGACCATATATAATATAGTATGTTAAAAAAGTATCCAATATTTTAGGAGGTGATAGTATGCATCAAAACAAGAAAATAATGTCTAATAAACATGGGTCCTACAACACATACTTTCTGAGATCTGAACACTTGTTCATAGGAGGTGCTCGATGTGACGTCCATTCATGGCAATGCATTCCTCTAACTAGCAGATAATCATACCGTAGTTGACACCCCTGGCATGGAATAATGATACGTCGCAAGGAATACTGAAAACAAATGTCCGGTTGCGGATATCAGCGGGGTTTAGCAGAGATGGTGTTGTGAATTTTCGTAATCAGCATGTGTAGGCTGATCAAAATCCCCATGCAGTTGAAGAAACAAGGCATCAGCACCGATTCTCAATCAACGTATGGGCAGGCGTTCTTGGCGATAGATTAATAGGGCCTTACGTGCTACCACAGAGATTAACTGGGGATCGTTAACAGGACTTTGTTATTCAAGTATTAAAACAATATTTCAAATAGTGCGTGATTCCTTACGCGAAAGGGCAGAGGAATGCATTGCCATGAATGGACGTCACATTGAGCACCTCCTACGGACAAGTGTTCAGATCTCAGAAAGTATGTGTTGTAGGACCCATGTTTATGAGACATTATTTTCTTGTTTTGATGCATACTAGCACTTCCTGAGGTATTGGATACTTTTTTTAACACCCTGCTTCCTTTTCGAAATAAAAATTGTTTCATACGAAACATTTCATAGAGTGTTTTTGGAAAGCAATTGATTTAATTCACAATATGCTCGGTATTTTAAGAGAGCAGTATATTATGATAATAAATTTTTGAAAGAATTTAAATTTTGTCCTTTAATCGCACTAAAAAGTCGGGCATATTTTCTAACAAGTGAAACAAGTAAAACATTAATTTGACCAAAAAGTGGAGCCACCACTTTTTGCAGGGAGCCCTTAATTTGCTCTTGAAGAAAGATTTATTAATAAAAATCTAAAAATGTCCATAACAAAAAATACTTAAATATAATTAGGCCTAATGATAACTTTCTAATGTGAGGGCATACTTTTGCTTTCACATCTTTTAATTTATTTTGTCAAATTTCCGCATGAAATAACTAGGCATTTGTTGAAAGACTTTGAGGAAAGTATGTTGGAAAAATTGTTTTTGCAGGTTTATCATAAAATGCTTGTTATAACTAATTAGCTAATTAACTTTTAATTGAAGTACACCTCTGTGATTGAAGTACGTTCTGACGACAGAGGTCCAGGGGACTTTTGTTGACTTCTTTGCAGGATAGTGGGAAGTTTGTCCCCTTACACTGAAGTTGTGTAATATGTTGCTTGCCTTGTAGTTGCCCTATGTTTTCCTAAATGGTCGCCTGAACCAAATTTTCTAAGCAAAATAAAGAATTATATAGCGTAACTTTTGTGCTCGATCACGAATGTTACATTCATCTCTGGAAGTAGAATTCTCATTTTTCATCACCTTTAACTCAGTGACACGAGCCTGTAAGGGGCATTGACTGAGCTCTTTAGATGAATTGTCTTCTCTTCGACTTGTTAGAAGGGTGCAGTCGTTACTATTTGCCGGTTTCTCGTGCAGCACTTCTGAAGCGTTAAGGTGCGGTAGAGTATCGTAAATTGCATCTCACTACATGCGGCACTCCTTAACTTGCCATATTGCGGCGCAATATAAAATTTCTCTTTGCGAAAATGTGAGAAATAAACGTCCATTTATGTAGATCGTTTTGCTTTTAAAGTTCACAACTCTTAGACAGGTAATGGGGAACAGAATTGCGCGGATAAATATTATCCTACAAATTTCTGTCCGTAGGAAATTTCAACACATACCAGAAAATGAAACTTCAATTTATTTTTAAGAACTGTCAACCTGAGAATTATTCTAAAGTTTATGAAGAGTAACTTATATCCGAAACGAAACAAGAGTATGACTGCAACATTATCTAAATTTTACTCCAAAAAGTGAGTATGACATCTGTAAATCACGTCTAAACGTTTTGAATTGTGTATCGAGAAACAAAATCTGTAACTTAGGCCTATATTCGAAGCGTAGCAAGAACATGCCTGCAACATTATCTAAATTTAACTCCAAGTTTTTGGCATTTATTGCGATGATTTGAACATTAGGCGGAAATTAGGTCCAGAACTTGAATAATAATGACAAAATGTGATTTTTCCCTGAGTGGTATCCTGAAAAATGATATTTTTCTCAGAAACCGCAGGATCTGCATCAGTTGCAACAGATGATCGAACAGTCATTCGTGAAAATCGATGAAAAAAAAATGAGTCTGCCATCTGTAAATCAGTGTCTAAACATTTTGAATTGTGTATCGAGGAACAAAATCTGTAACTTATATCTGAAGCGAAGCAAGAACATGCCTGCAACATTATCAAAATTTAACTCCAAGTTTTTGGCATTTATTGCGATGATTTGAACATTAGGCGGAAATTAGGTACAGAACTTGAATAATAATGACTAAATGTGATTTTTCCCTGAGTAGTATCCTGAAAAATGATATTTTTCTCAGAAACCGCAGGATCTGCAGCAGTTGCAACAGATCGAACAGTCATTCGTGAAAATCGATTAATAAAGTGAGTCTGCCATCTGTAAATCAGTGTCTAAACTTTTGAATTGTGTATCGAGAAACAAAATCAGTAACTTATATCCGAAGCGAAGCAAGAACATGCCTGCAACATTATCTAAATTTTACTCCAAGGTTTTGGCATTTATTGTGATGATTTGAATACTAGACGGAAATTAGGTCCAGAACTTGAATAATAATAACAAAATGTGATTTTTCGCTGAGTGGTATCCTAAAAATCATATTTTTCTCAGAAACCGTAGGATCTGCATCAATTGCAACAGATGATCATGAAAATCATTGAAAAAAGTGAGTCTGCCATCTGTAAATCTATGTCTAAACGTTTTGAACGTTCGAGAAACAAAATCTGTAACTTATATCCGAAGCGAAGCAAGAACATGTCTGCAATATTATCTAAATTTTACTCCAACGTTTTGGCATTTATTGCGATAACTAGAACACCAGACGGAAATTAGGTCCAGAACTTGAATAATAATGACAAAATGTGATTTTTCGCTGAGTGTTATCCTGAAAAATGATATTTTTCTCAGAAACCGCAGGATCTGCATCAGTTGCAACGGATGACCGAAGTCACTCTTCAAAATCGACGAAAAAAGTGAGTCTGCCATCTATAAATCAGTGTCTAAACATTTTGAATTGTGTATCGAGAAACGAAATCTGTAAAGGAATGGTTAGTCAAATGTAAATTGAATGTAATGAAATGTAAAAAAGTGTTTGGGGAAAGTGGCTTTTGACTCACCTTGTACAAAAGGTTGGCAACAGTTCGATAATTCTCACATGGCTTCATTCACAGGGGTACAACATTTACGGACCTTCAATATTGCCGCCCCCTTTATTTGTCACCTTTTTCCAAATGTTTGGAAGGCGTCGCACACCATCAGCGCGTCCATGTTTGTTGATGTTCCGTATTGACTGCTCTATAGCACAGATAAGTCTATCTCTGGTATTGCACCGGGTCCCTCACAGTTATTCTTTCACTTTGGCGAAGCGATCGTAATCGCTTGGACTCATATCGGGTGAGTACGGTGGATGTTCCAGAATCTCCCATTGCCAGCGGCGCAGAAGGTCCTTGACAGCAGCAGCGGTGTGACTCCTTGCATTGTCATGAAGGATGATGGGGTTCTGTACCACCAAGTGTCGTCGTTTTCTCCTGAGCGCTGGACGAAGGTGGTTGTGCTTCACGCAGTCCCTGAAAACATTCTTGTGCACTACGACCTCATGCCACATCAATTTTGATTCAGGAACGTTACTCTAGTTTTGTAAACACGATCTTAGGGCACTCGCACTATCCCTATGAAAGTCAACGTTCTACACACTGCAGTAGATTGACAGAGTACTGCCGCCGCTGGCTGCACTAACTCATCTAACAGTCCTTGTTCATGTCCACACAGCTGGCAGCTCTCGAATGCACCATCGTCATGTGACAGTAGTGTTGCCATAACTTTTTATCCAGCCCTTGTATATCATAATTATTTATTCCGTAACGAGACAACCGTTTCTCTGTTAACAATACAGGCCTAAGTACTTAATACTAATCAGTGCTTTGATTGTGGAAAAAAAATCTCAATGCAAATGGGCCGTAAAATTGAAACCTAAACCATTTACGTTGGCGGATACTTGTGCAATAAATAAAAATAGACAATTTGGTAAAATTCTGTATGAAGCAGTTCGTTAATTTGAACACACTGCATATCTGTCGTCTTGTAACTTACTGCTCACCGACGCGGTTGTAAACGTTCATCATCATGTGACACCAACAAAATTATTTTTTAAACTACAGGACTTTGTAAGAGAAAATATGTCTAGACGAGGTTACATGTATTATTTTCTTAGAAAAAATCACAGTTGTTGAGTCAGTAATAAGACTCCAAGAATATAAAAACAAATTGATAGCCAACAAGATTTTCGTGTAGTCAACTTAATCATGGTCACAAGAACTTGTTGTGAGCTCGAAAATGCAGACCGCCACGTGCTCTCCCCTGCTGACGGCCTGACTGTTAAACAATACAAGTCACGCTTCTGCAACGTTCCTGACTGCAGTCCAGACGGTACTCGGTTCGAAGCTCGTTGGTTGCCTGCTTTCCTGTAGTGCGTTCGTAATTTTTACAAAATACCATTGGGTATATAGACGTCTTCTTAGCAGACATTCTCCCTCTTTGTTATATAACTTAAATAGGCCTAAGTTATTTATGCATATTCTAATGTGTCTGAAAATCCACAAACTATTAGGGAAAGCACGGGAATTTTACTTTAAGGAAGTAAAAAAAATGGTTTATTTAACGACGCTCGCAACTGCGGAGGTTATATCAGTGTCGCCGGAATTTTGTCCCGCAGGAGTTCTTTTACATGCCAGTAAATCTACTGACATGAGCCTGTCGCATTTAAACACACTTAAATGCCATGGGCCAGGATCGAACCCGCAACCTCGAGCACAGAAGGCCAGCGCTATACTGACTACGCTACCCAGACCGATGATTTGGAAGTAAATCCCAAAAAGACAAGGTATAATGATTATGTCTCGTGACCACAACATAGTATGAAATGGAAATATAAAAGTAGGAAATTTATCCCTTCAAGAGGTGGAAAAATTGAAATATCATCGAGCAACAGTAACAAATATAAATGACACTCGAGAGGAAATTAAACGCAGAATAAATATGGGAAATGCCTGTTATTATTCGGTTGAGAAGCTTTTGTCTTCCAGTCTGCTCTCAAAAAAGCTGAACGAATTTATAAAACAGTTATATTACTGGTTGTTCTGTATGGTTGTGATTGTGAAACTTGGACTCTCACTTTGAGAGAGGAACAGAGATTAAGGATGTTTGAGAATAAGGTTCTTAGGAATATTTGGGGCTAAAAGGGAAGAAGTTACAGGAGAATGGAGAAAGTTAAACAACGCAGAATTGCACGTATTGTATTTTTCACCTAACATAATTAGGAACACTAAATCTAGACCTTTGAGATGAGCAGGGCATGTAGCACGTATGGGCGAATCTAGAAATCCATATAGAGTGTTAGTTGGGAGGCCGGAGGGAAAAAGACCTTTGGGGAGGCCGAGACGTAGATGGGAAGATAGTATTAAAATGGATTTGAGGGAGGTGGGATATGATGGTAGAGACTGGATTAATCTTGCTCAGGATAGGGACCAATGGCGGGCTTATGTGAGGGCGGCAATGAACCTCCGGGTTCCTTAAAAGCCAGTACGTAAGGTACGTATGTTATATTATTTAACATCCGATATTGCTAGGTTGTATGCTTCCACTTCGCCACATTGATCAAATCCACATCACCTTTACCACGTGAGCTAGTAGTCGTACCCAATATCTGGTGGCGTCTCAGTTAACAACTTAAAACAAGACGTGAGTCTTCAGATTTGGGAACGTGTCTCTTTGTGGGTGTGAGAAGTAAATCCTGAATGGAAAGAGCTGTGCATAGATGTGGTTGCATATTATTTACAGTTTCGCTTTGGGCTACAAGTAATCTCGGACCATCAATCTGCGTGGGTGTTTTGATTTCGCGAGACATGAACCGCTATAGGCCTAAATGGTGACCAATTCGTATCAAGTTACATCCCAGTTAGGTCATTCTTGCTTTGACCTCTCTCACTTCAGGTATTAGATTGCGGAAGATGAGCGAACTTCAGTATTGTAGTCAAACGTACGATGTGGGCTGTATGTATGTATGTATGTGTGTGTGATATATGGGAACAGGATTGCTTTAGCTTACGTACAAAACCCGCCGGTTTGTCCGTTATAACTGGCCAAAAGCCAACCCGTATATAAGCATTCTTATGGAGATGGCCCGAAAGGTTTGAGCAGACATCTTCTAAGTCTCACATGTATAATTTGCTGGAGGATATACAACGGAACAAATAGCAAGCGATGATTATCCACGATAGCAGTAGGATGTCGTTGTGAAGAGAAGTGTTGTGTAGTAGTTATAAATTCAAGATGACGCAACCAGACTATCCCAATGTGCCACTAATAAAACGAAGCCCGGAATAAGTGTTAAACTGAGAGTAAAATACCTTTAACAGAATATGGCTATAATAGGCATTTTATTCTGTCTTGGTTCTTGTACTTGTCAGAATTGTCATTCTGTCACATTTCAAATGACTGCGTAACTTTAACCAAGTTTTTAGATGAGGATAATGCCGTTTGTTTTTAGAATTGATCACATCAATACATAGGAAGCTGGTTGCGAGAAAATGTGTTACTTCAGGTTAATTGAGCATAAATTTTAATCCCATTGCTTATGCAACGGTGTATGTCGTTCATTGGTGTATTTTAAAGAATTTACTGTACTTAAAGGAATGATCGGCAGTTCACTTCCTATAGGCACAGGACTTTTTTTTTTTTCGTACGTTGTTTAGCACATCGGATTTATAAAATAAAACCATCTGCCCTTCAATAAGGGTGACCACAAGTATGCAGAAAACAAATACATATGAAGTGTCCAATTCCAAAACTGTCTAAATCGATTTTTTTTTTTTAAATTGACATAATGGCGGTTTCGTCATCTACCTAAATGTCTCTAGCAATTTTCTAATGTATGTTGTGCCTAAATTCCCTCTTTCCTTCCATAAATAAGCTTCAAATATGACGAACACTGCAAACAATTAGGAAAAGAGTTATCAGTTTTTGGCGTTTCCTGAAAATTGTTAAGAATGGATGTAGACAGTTTTGGAATTGGGGGCTTCATATATAAAAGTTTACAATGAAAATACATACAATAAATTTGAAAAGAAAATTAAAGTGAATCATATTACGTACTTGAAATAGAGATGAAGTCGCGAAATTTGAATTGAGTCCTTTAGAATTTCTCTAAAGATTTTCTCACATGAGTCCGTCATCGGTCTCTATCCTGTGCAAGATTAATCCAGTCTCTATCATCATATCCTCCTCCCTCAAATCCATTTTGATATTATCCTCCCATCTACGTTTCGACCTCCCCAAAGGTCTTTTTCTCTCCGGCCTCCCAACTAACACTCTGTATGCATTTCTGGATTCGCCCATACGCGCTATATGGCCTGCCCATCTCACACATCTGGATTTAATGTTCCTAATTATATCAGGCGAAGAATACAACGCATGCAGTTCTGCGTTGTGTAACTTTTTCCATTCTCCTGTAACTTCATCCCTTTTAGCCCCAAATGTTTTCCTAAGAAGCTTATTCTCAAACAGTCTTAATCTCTGTTCCTCTCTCAAAGTGACAGTCCAAGTTTCACAACCATACAGAACAACCGGTAATATAACTGTTTTATAAATTCTAACTTTCAGATTTTTTGACAGCAGACTAGATGATAAAAGCTTCTCAACCGAATAATAACAGGCATTTCCCATATTTATTCTGCGTTTAATTTCCTCCCGAGTGTCATTTATATTTGTTACTGTTGCTCCAAGATATTTGAATTTTTCCACCTCTTCGAAAGATAAACCTCCAATTTTTATATTTCCATTTCGTAGAACATTCTGGTCACGAGACATAATCATATACTTCGTCTTTTCGGGGTTTACTTCCAAACCTATCTCTTTACTTGCTTCAAGTAAAATTTCCGTGTTTTCCCTAATAATTTGTGGATTTTCTCCTAACATATTCCGTATAGACAAGAAGCTGATTTAACCTATTCAATTCTAAGCTCTCTGTGTTATCCTGAACTTTCCTAATGGCGTATTCTATAGTGAAGTTAAAAAGTAAAGGTGATAGTAGGCCTACATCTCCTTGCTTTAGCCCGCAGTGAATTGGAAAAGCATCAGACAAAGGCTGGCCTATACGGACTCTGCTGTAAGTTTCATTGGGACACATTTTAATTAATCGAACTAGTTTCTTGGAATACCAAATTCAATAAGAATGTTATATAAAATTTCTCTCTTAACCGAGTCATATACCTTTTTGAAGTCTATGAATAACTGATGTACTGTACCCTTATACGCCCATTTTTTCTCCAATATCTGTCGAATACAAATAATCTGATCAATAGTCGATCTATTACGCCTAAAACTACACTGATAATCCCCAATAATTTCATCTACATATGACTCATTTGATAATTTGTAAGTAATGAACCTTTTAAATTTGTTTTTGTATTGTTTTATTTTACCCTCTCGCTAATCACAGTGACTAGGGTAACTGGCTAACCGGCTAACGAGCGGCGCGCTAGCCCATAGGCAAAACGCTCCAGCGGAAAGCAAAACTGATCGCACTGTACTTGCTTATTTTCTTGTTTACTCAAATAAGAGCGAGCTTGGTATAAAAATCTTCATGCTCAATCGAAAAAACGTCTTCTTCCCTCTCACATCGTATCATAAATACTCGCCATCTCCCCTACTTGGTACTGCTTGTCTTTTCTCTTGCTTATTTTCCTACTTACTCAAATCACTATTCTTGCTGCTCACATTGCCTCATAAATTCTTGTTACGACTTCTAGTTATTACAACTTGTCACCTCTTCTCATTGTCACCACACATCGTGTCGTTCCCACACAAAAAACGGTGTTTATCGTATTCACGTAAAACATTACACACGAGCCATAAAGAACGAGCTTGATTTCGTATAAAAGTCTGCATGCTAAGCACTCGAAAAGAAGTCTTAAAATATGTACACCGGGCATGCAAATAAGATAACAGTCTGTGAGGCCAGTCATCTCGCAGCAGTTTCACCCGGAAGATAGGCGACTGTTTTTGACTACGGTTGCCAAGAGACAAGTATTGACCACCTATGGCTAGCAGGTAACATATCGTAGGGGAGAAGTGGGTACAGTGAGACAGGGAGAACAGTGAGGCGTTTTTTATTAGATGGTAAATTTTGATGTTGAGATTTTGGTAACATTGGAGTTGTATGTTGCATGAGTAAAGTAACAGTATTTTCATACTCGATTTGATTCTAGTTATAAAGGTGCGTGATGAGAAAATAATTCGTAATTTTTTACTCTAGAAGTAAAATTTTGGCTTGTGTTTAATAAAGGTTATATTGGATATACAAATGAAATAGAAATATGAATGTTTTGTTACCTAATACTATGGTATTTGAGGTTATATTTGGCAAAGTTTCGTCTTTGTTCTTTTGATTTTGAAGTGATGGCGCCATTTTTAAACGAACTGTGCGTAAAGGGAACAGTCAGACATCCCATTGAAGGTACACTGAAACGTCTCACTGTTCCCATGTACCAATGATTTGCAAAAACAAACTGTAATTATATTACATTTACCAGTAACTAACATTAAAAATGAAAATGCTAGTAACCAATTTAGGAACTATAGCTTAAAATAATGGATACATTACATTTTAATGGTTTCATAAATAAAAAATTATTCACAAAATTTAAGAATATTTTAAAAATAATAAATAATTAAATTAAATTCTTATAGTTATAAGCTTTGTTGTCACAAAAAATTTATTTCATTTTTTCGCAAAAGTTTGAAATGTCATGAAAAATTCACTTTTGCAAATGTTCCAGATGTTTCAGTGGTTCGAAGTCAGACTTCAAAATTATTCTAAATCAGCCTACAGAGCATGACAAGATAAAGAGACAGTAAGCTTTCCTTTCTTTTGAAATAAATGTAAATTATTTTAATGTCCGTTAATAGACACTGTACCCTCCTGAATGGGAACAGTGAGACATTTGCATTTTTTTTACAAACACGTTACTTACCTACTTACTTACTGGCTTTTAAGGAACCCGGAGGTTCATTGCCGCCCTCACATAAGCCCGCCATTGGTCCCTATCCTGAGCAAGATTAATCCAGTCTCTACCATCATATCCCACCTCCCTCAAATCCATTTTAATATTATCTTCCCACCTACGTCTCGGCCTCCCCAAAGGTCTTTTTCCCTCCGGCCTCCCAACTAACACTCTATATGCATTTCTGGATTCACCCATACGTGCTACATGTCCTGCCCATCTCAAACGTCTGGACTTAATGTTCCTAATTATGTCAGGTGAAGAATACAATGTGTGAAGCTCTCCGTTGTGTAACTTTCTCCATTCTCCTGTAACTTCATCGCTCTTAGCCCCAAATATTTTCCTAAGAATCTTATTCTCAAACACCCTTAATCCCTGTTCCTCTTTCAGGGTGAGAGTACAAGTTTCACAACCATACAGAACAGCCGGTAATATAACTGTTTTATAAATTCTAACTTTCAGATTTTTTGATAGAAGACTAGATGACAAAAGCTTCTCAACCGAATAATAACAGGCATTTCCCATATTTATTCTGCGTTTAATTTCTTCCCGAGTGTTATTTATACAGGGACATCACTTTATTTTTACCAACATTTTCAACATTAACCTGGCTATACTCGGAAACACTGTTGCCCCCTTCCATTCAGGAGTTTGATGTTACTAGTGCAATATGTAAACAAATCATTTTACTAGGTATAGGAGGAGAGAAAAGTAGTGTATCCATTTATGCTGTAGGGAAATACGATATTACGATTTTCAGTTTGATTATCACTTTTACGGAATTTATCAAAATACAGTAGAGTAGTAACATTTTTTTTTCTAAATAATCAACTTTTCAGGCGGCTATGTTCGTTATGTAATTCCTACTTTATTTAGCATATTAATTATTGGTGTTAACATACAATATAGAGAGTGCAATTAAATTGAGGGGGTCATAAGTAAAGGGCTGTAAGTGCACTTAAGTTACTTTTGAGAAAATGGGGTTTAAATATTTAAGCGTTCGTAAAACCGGTGAAATTTTTATTTAAATTTTAATGTGTGATGCGATTAAAATATCCCTTTGCCACTAAAATTTTAGATACTTTAGCTTACACTGGATGCACTTAACTCATGTTGTTACAAATGTCACTAGCATTCCTTTGCTTCTAGCCACCTCAATTCAAAATAAGCTAATCTGAATTTTTAAACAAGTTGCTGAAAAGTGTTGCCGTTCATTACAATGCAGGCTTCAATTCTTTACGCATATTATTAAAAACATTTTGAAGCATATTCTCTGAAATTGAATTTATCGTTTCTTCAATATAATTTTTTAGTACGATATTATTAATATAGGTTCTTTCTTCTATAGAAAACGCAACCATATTTCTGAAACACACTATACACTGCAGTGTTTACTTCACTGCTTGAAGACTTCGAACGCAACAGCGGCCGTAAGTTTGTGTGTCTGACGGGAGCAAGGACATTAGTGAAGGGGTGAGAATGAAGTACATTCAGAAATGCAGGTACAATAAAAATGGAAGTAAAAATAAAATGATGTCCCTGTATTTGTTGCTGTTGCTCCAAGATATTTGAATTTTTCCACCTCTTCGAAACATAAATCTCCAATTTTTATATTTCCATTTCGTACAATATTCTGGTCACGAGACATAATCATATACTTAGTCTTTTCGGGATTTACTTCCAACCCAATCGCTTTACAAACACGCATTGTATATTATGTCGTTTATCTATTAACATTTTTGTTTATGTATTATTGTACTCCATGTTTTAATGTCTATTTCTATTGCACTTGATTTTATAAATACTTGAATTATCACTTGCATACATATATCTTAATATTTTGTGTCTCACTGTACCCACTACTCCCCTACTTTCAGTTTTAACTGGTCTCTGTTTCCTTTATTGCCACTTTGCCAGTCCTTTGTTGTTCGCTGTGGTGGCCACGGTGAATCCTGATTAAAATAAAAAAGACGCCGTCTCGTACACTGCAGGTCTGCTTCGCTATCTACACACGGAGTCGTATATTGTCGTCAACGTTACGTACTTTACATAGACTATGCGTGTATCAGACTCGAGGTATTTGCATTCAACGTGTACCCTTGTGTGTATATTATGTCTGTGCCAGGTAGTGGTTACCTACTCTTGATCATCCATAATTAATGAACAGTTTTATACTTGATTAAATAACGTTATTCGTCGCTGTATTTCCTGTTGTCATTGTGATGGAACTTCGTATAATATATAAAAGGCTTTGGGGACATATGCATTTACATAGATAACGAATACATCACTTAGGTTGTCCGGGGAGGCAGTGTTGCATTCTAGTAATTAATGTGTCTGAGATAGGGGTTTACCACGAATGCTAGTATAAAGGAAATGTACGTTCACTGGCAAACAAATCACTTGCAGTGTTATAAAGAACAGTGAAATTCGATACGACCGTTCTACATTGGGTGTGTACTATTTTATATTTAAAAGCTTTGCAGATTACTTCACGAATTAAATCAGAACTGCGTGCTACTAAATTCTTATTTTCAATGTTCGCAAATGAAATCAGAGGTAATTACTATAAACTTTGAAATAGGAACAAAACTGCTGGAAGGATTGATGGCTGTCATGGCGACTGTATAAGTTGTTGTCTGTGCTACGCTAGCAAAATTTTGCAAAATTTCCGTACTGCCATCTCGTTCAAAGAAAAGAGAGCATAAACAATTTATTTCTTGAACCGGTAGTAATAACTGGTCCGTTGACATGTTCGCTCATAAGCCATTAATATATTAACATTCCCAATAACATTCAAAATTACAATAAATTTGCCAATAGCGGTATCTATCTATTACAATGTAAAAACTGTCCCAGTAAATACGTTGGCCAAACAAAAAGGAATTTTCGCACGCGTTACAAAGAGCACGTCTCTGACTTCAAATTCAATAGGGATAAATCAAAGTTTGCCACGCATCTCATTTCCCTTAATCACGAACTTACTGGCATAGAAGAAGCCCTTCAGGTCTTAAAAACTGTTAACAATCATAATTATATGAATGCTGCGGAGGAACTATATAGGGTAAACTAGGTAGTTATTGACCAGTATACGGTGATTGACCGGTTCCTTTTTTCAAGTATATTGTGAATAAACCACGATCGTGATTTCACTTTTTGCTGCATATGCCTCTAGTAACAACCCTTATTTGTGGTTAGTTGTCGCTGTTCATCCCACTGAGTTAGTGTCTGTTGTCTGAGAGGACTGAAATCGATTGGAAATGCAACTGAACTTAAACAAGTGTAAGTAACTAGAGAAATTGCTAAGAATAATGCACGCAATAATTTATTTATTCTGCAAAGGATACATAAATTCTGGTGCTCGTTTTTACACTCACAGTGTGAGAAAAGGCATAAGGTTTCCGTCCACAGAATATTATTTTGTAAAAGTTTTTATATGACATAAAAATGCCCCGTGGTCAATCACTATAAAGTGTATGTCCGCAAACTACAGTGATTGGTCGTTCATAAATTATTTGTTAGAATAATGACCAATGTGCTTCAGTTCTATATATGTTATCGGTTAAATGATGGGGATTTTTACAGGACTGATACTATATTATAATGCCTAAGCCAGGTAAAGTGCATTATACAGGGGAAGCTTTACGAAACGCTACAGAACCTACGCAGTGGATTTGATTTAAATGAAGCTGCCAAGAAGTTTGGTGTCCTAAAAGCAACCTTAGCGTCCAGAAACAAATATCCCGTTGAAGGAAAAGTGTTCTTTGGTCCTCGTCCAGTGCTGAGTGAAGCCATTTGTAATAACATCAGAGAAATGACACACACTTGCTTCTGATAAGGCACAAAAGAGAAAAATGGAAGAAGAGGCAAGAGAAGAAAGGAAGCGAATAAGAAATGAAAGAAAAGGCAGCGAGAAGAGTTCTTTTCTTATTTTTTTTTAACTTGGTTATTTAACGACACTGTGTCAACTACGAGGTTATTTAGCGTCGATGGGATTGATGATAGCGAGATGGTATTTGGCGAGATGAGGCCGAGGATTCGTCATAGATTACCTGAAATTTGCCTTACGGTTGGGCAAAACCTCGGAAAAACCCAACCAGGTAATCAGCCTAAGCGGGAATTGAACCCGCGCCCGAACGAAACTTCGGATCGGCAGGCAAACACCTTTGCCGACAGAGCTACGCCGGTGGCGAATAGTTCTTAATGAAAAAGATCAGAAGAAGAGAAACGAAACAGACAAGAAAAAAGTGAAAATTGTGAAAATGTGTTGTTCAGTCACTAATAAATGAGTATTCAATAACTGTGCAGTAGACGGTCAATCACTAATAAGCGTGTGGTCAATAACTGTGCAGCAGACGGTCAATCACTAATAAGGGTGTGGTCAATAACTGTGCAGTAGATGGTCAATAACTGTAAAAGTGGACTTCTTGTGTTTATTTAATTTATCTTTGCATTAAAATTTTATTTTTTCTTTTGTTTATTGATTTTGATTTGTTTCTGAATCTTCACTTGACCCAATGCCTTTAAAATTCCTTCAATAAGTTACCACTGTTTTCCGCTATTTCATTGTTTTATTATTCATTAGCTTAAGTGGTCAATCACTATACAGTTTACCCTATTACCACCTTTTCTAATAATAATGATAGCCCGCTCCTTAACGAACAATACCCAAATTCAAATAACCCGCGGTTTAAAATCACACGCAAGTAACGATCACTCATCCACTAGTCGTGCAACGTATACAGTTTTCGTCATACGCTAATGTAAAGATCAGTCGTGTCGCCGTCCTCATGGATTTCAAGACGTTCTTCCATTTTTTGTAAGTATTGTTTTAGACGATTTAAATAATACTTAAACGCTTCTAAATATTCTTTCATTCTATCCTTACAATTTACAGGATTTTTCCTGCTCTCCATAACGGCCACACGACCGACCTGTTCGTAGCATCTTCAAATCTATCTTGAAAACTGTATCTGCAATGACAGAAGAGTTTTGCTGTTTCCTTGGTTCACACACGCCTCTTTCAACACAGTGATTCTACACACATCCTGGAGGCTTTTTGCTATATTCTATTCTCTGTTTTTAAGTGATATTACAGTTGTAACTTTGGTTTTTAACGTCATATACCAAGTGTTCACTTTTTATAACATGTTCCATTCGACCTACACGACCTGAAGATGCCAATCAAAATTGGCGAAAACGTTTGTTTTTAAATCTGTGTAAATGTTATTATAACATGTTTTATTGTGTTTTATGTTAAGTATTGACTGAATAGAACTCATTTTTCAATTAACATTGAACTTAACGGAACCAATATGCCTTTGAAAATGCCTTTGAAATTCATTAACATATTGTTTTTACATTGTGCTCATTACAAGGAATACAGCAAAACTAAAGCAAAACACACCGCCATGACACAACAGTGCACGATGTCATTCGTCTGCTAATTCCCGCCCTATACAAGAACCAATCAGATTCACTGATGGCGGCTGATGGAGACTGCCACCACCTCTGCAAGCTGATGACACCGGTGGAGCATCAGTGACGCCATCGGTGAAATTCGGGACACCGTGATGCCATCAGATTGCTCAGCGCTGAGATTCGGAATACGCTCATTGCTAGAAGTGAAAGGCAGCAATACAACTTCATTGTGAATAGTACCAGTTAGGGCTCGGATTTTTAGGTGCTAAAATCAGGAAAATATGTGAAAAAAAAAGAGAAAAAATATTTAATTACGTTCCAATTATTTTATGTTAACATAAACAATATGCAGTATCACCAGTACAAATTATGCTGTCTCGCAAACTGCTGAAGAATTAGAGTAGGCCTATACAGGATGATTCAGATCACCCGTAACAGTAATTTATTTCGGAAATTAGTGTATTAAAATTTTTGAGACATAAATATTTATAACTAACCCACATGTGAACTTTTAATTGAGCTTGATTTCATCAATCAGCCCTAACAGGAAGTAGGGTCAGTGGCGTATCACTTTAAAATTAAAAATGGGAGTCAGGGTCAAATAGGGTACCATTTGATAGAGATCTTCAAAACAAACACTTTCATAGTAAACGTTTTTTTATTAATTCCTACTCTTTAAATGAGAAAATGTACGGAAAGGCTATGGGTGATTCGGACGACACGTAAGTCATTTCTTTCGGAAACTAGTGCATTAAAATTTTGGAGACAAAAATATTTATAACTAAGGCACATGTGAACTTTCACTTGAGCTTGATTTCTTCACTCACCCCTAACAGGAAGTAGGGTCAAATAGGGTACCATTTGTTAGAGCTCTTCAAAACAAATAACTTTCATAAGAAACGTTTTTATTCATTCCTACTCTTTCAATGAGAAAACGTACAAAAAGACAGGCCGTCAATATTGAGAAATGTTACAAGACGGAAATGTAAACAAGACAATTAATATATATTATTTTATTATTTATATATTATTTGTTATTTATTTTATTTATTTTTATTTTATTATTTATTTTATTTTTCTCTGTTCCATTACTCTTTCATCGTAAGACAATTAATGTTGATATGTTACTGAAAGACTGGATGAAATCAAGCTCAAGTGTTAGTTCACATGTCCTTAGTTATAAATATGTTTGTCTCGAAAATTTTAATGCACTAGTTTCCGAAATAAGTGACTTATGGGTGGTCCGAATCACCCATTGTCTTTTCATATGTTTTTTCATTGAAAGAGTAGAAATTAATCAAGACTTTTCCCATGAAAATTGTTTGTTTTGAAGAGCTCTATCAAATGGTATCATATTTGACCCGCGTCTCATTTGAAATTTGAAAGCGATACGCCACTGACCCTACTGTCGGTGACTCAGGAGAAGACGAGAGCGGACTGAGGAGGAAAGGTTATGAATAGATAAAGTAAGACAACCCGAGCAATATTTGTACTGCAGTAAGCGGAAACATTAGGTCTCCTTCTGTTCAACTTAGCTTTAATTTCCATACGCATTGTTACTCATGTTTCCTGCACGAGTAATAACCTGAATACTGGGATGCTTATGTGAGCGATGTTTATAATAATCAACAGCGATAGGCAAGAAGGTCACATTCTTTCCGCTCGTCTTCTCCTGAGTAACGGACATTTCTATTAGGGTTCATTGATGAAATCAAGCTCAAGTGAAAGTTCACGTGTGCCTTAGGTATAAATATTTTTGTGTCCAAAATTTTAATGCACTAGTTTCCCAAAGAAATGACTTACAGGTGGTTCGAAACACCAATTGCCTTTTTGTACGTTTTCTCATTGAAAGAGTAGGAATTAATAAAAACGTTTCTTATGAAAGTTATTTGTTTTGAAGAGCTCTATCAAATGGTACCCTATTTGACCGTACTTCCTGTTAGGAGTGAGTGAAGAAATCAAGCTCAAGTGAAAGTTCACATGTGCCTTAGTAATAAATATGTTTGTGTCCAAAATTTTAATGCACTAGTTTCAGAAAGAAATGACTTACAGGTGGTTCGAATCACCAATTGCCTTTTTGTACGTTTTCTCATTGAAAGAGTAGGAATTAATAAAACCGTTTCTTATGAAAGTTATTTGTTTTGAAGAGCTCTATCAAATGGTACCCTATTAGACCCTACTTCCTGTTAGGGGTGAGTGAAGAAATCAAGCTCAAGTGAAAGTTCACATGTGCCTTAGTTATAAATATTTTTGTGTCCAAAATTTTAATGCACTAGTTTCCCAAAGAAATGACTTACAGGTGGTTCGAAACACCAATTGCCTTTTTGTACGTTTTCTCATTGAAAGAGTAGGAATTAATAAAAACTTTTCTTATGAAAGTTATTCATTTTGAAGAGCTCTATCAAATGGTACCTTATTTGACCCTACTTCCTGTTAGGGGTGAGTGAAGAAATCAAGCTCAAGTGAAAGTTCACAAGTGCCTTAGTAATAAATATGTTTGTCTCCAAAATTTTAATGCACCAGCTTCCGAAAGAAATGACTTACAGGTGGTTCGAATCACCAATTGCCTTTTTGTACGTTTTCTCATTGAAAGAGTAGGAATTAATAAAAACGTTTCTTATGAAAGTTATTCATTTTGAAGAGCTCTATCAAATGGTACCCTCTTTGACCCTACTTCCTGTTAGGGGTGAGTGAAGAAATCAAGCTCAAGTGAAAGTTCACATGTGCCTTAGTAATAAATATGTTTGTCTCCAAAATTTTAATGCACTAGTTTCCCAAAGAAATGACTTACAGGTGGTTCGAATCACCAATTGCCTTTTTGTACGTTTTCTCATTGAGAGAGTAGGAATTAATAAAAACGTTTCTTATGAAAGTTATTCATTTTGAAGAGCTCTATCAAATGGTACCCTATTTGACCCTACTTCCTGTTAGGGGTGAGTGAAGAAATCAAGCTCAAGTGAAAGTTCACATGTGCCTTAGTAATAAATATGTTTGTCTCCAAAATTTTAATGCACTAGTTTCCGAAAGAAATGACTTACAGGTGGTTCGAATCACCAATTGCCTTTTTGTACGTTTTCTCATTGAAAGAGTAGGAATTAATAAAAACGTTTCTTATGAAAGTTATTTGTTTTGAAGAGCTCTATCAAATGGTACCCTATTTGACCCTACTTCCTGTTAGGAGTGAGTGAAGAAATCAAGCTCAAGTGAAAGTTCACATGTGCCTTAGTAATAAATATGTTTGTCTCCAAAATTTTAATGCACTAGTTTCAGAAAGAAATGACTTACAGGTGGTTCGAATCACCAATTGCCTTTTTGTACGTTTTCTCATTGAGAGAGTAGGAATTAATAAAAACGTTTCTTATGAAAGTTATTTGTTTTGAAGAGCTCTATCAAATGGTACCCTATTTGACCCTACTTCCTGTTAGGGGTGAGTGAAGAAATCAAGCTCAAGTGAAAGTTCACATGTGCCTTAGTTATAAATATTTTTGTGTCCAAAATTTTAATGCACTAGTTTCCCAAAGAAATGACTTACAGGTGGTTCGAATCACCAATTGCCTTTTTGTACGTTTTCTCATTGAGAGAGTAGGAATTAATAAAAACGTTTCTTATGAAAGTTATTTGTTTTGAAGAGCTCTATCAAATGGTACCCTATTTGACCCTACTTCCTGTTAGGGGTGAGTGAAGAAGTCAAGCTCAAGTGAAAGTTCACATGTGGTTTAGTTATAAATATTTTTGTCTCGAAAATTTTAATGCACTAATTTCCGAAATAAATTACTGTTACGGATGGTCTGAATCACCCGATATAATGAGATTCATCCTCAAATTGTCCATCACAAATGACTGACGATTATCACGGAACACAGCCTTGTACTGGAAAAAAGAGCGCCCAGGACCCTATTTCACGAAAGAACAAGTTAAAAGTTACATTTGTACAAGTACGGTCTTCAGTTTTGACAAGACTTGTGCAACATGCGTTTCACGAAGTATTAGTACATTTGTATAAGAAAAAATACAATTGCACAAGAAGGTGCACAAGTGACGTCATCTTTCAAGCCAGTGCCAGTTTAACTGAAGTCATTCTAAATGTCTCATTGAAGTCGAAGACATTATCAAAATACACATTTGTCGCGCTTTAAATGTTCTACGCCGACGAACGAACACATTGTGATTTTCTTCTTCCTTTGAAGAACTATCAAACTTATTATGTCGTATAAAATATTCACTTTATAATCACTTGTAAATAAATTAACCTACCTCCGAAGGTAGGTAGAAGTGTAATGGCACCCAATAAGTGTATTGTACTAACTTGTACTCTTTTCAAGAAATGCATGTGCAATTGTTAGTCCATAATTATTCCATTCTCGTTATCTGAAAAATGTAACAAACCTCCCACATCTGTATTAAGTATTAAATTACATAACTCTAATTGTTGCCTTATAGAGTGTAAATGTCCAATTATTAAGGAGTTCTCTGAAGTTAAGTAAGCTATTTAGGCATAAATTTTGACAATCATTTAAAATGGAACCAACATGTCCACATTTCAAATGCTTTCAGTCACTTCTCTTCACTTCGTTGTAATGTCCACGTTTTTACTCCATACAATGCCACACTCCACACAAAGCACTTTACTAATCTCTTCTTTAGTTCTTTTTCAGGGGTCCGCAGAAGATGCTTCTTTTTCTATTAAAAGTTTCATTTACCATTGCTATCCTCCTTTTGACTTCCTGGCAGCAGCTCATGTTACTGCTTGTAGTACATCCCATGTATTTGAATCTGTCCAGATGCTCTACTGTCTCATTTAGTATTCGCACTTTATCTTCCGACAACCATGGTCTTCGTCTTGTTTACATTTGTCTTCATCCCATACTGCTCACAGCTGTAATTTAGCTCCAGTAGCATATCCCTTAGTATCGTCACCTCTTCTGCTAACAACGCCATATCATCAGCAAATTTTATGCGCTTTATTCTTCTTCCTGTTACTATCACCCCTTCCATGTTCTGAAAACAGTTCTTCATTAAATCCTCCAAGTAGATTTTGAACAGGGTAGGTGATAAAGTGCATCCTTGACGTACTACTCTCCCAATTTCACTTCCTTCTGACATTTCTTATCTTATCCTGACTTTGACTCCTTGTTTCACATAATAGTAATATACGTTACAAGAGCGGTATGTTGACGTTTTTATGGTCGAGGAAAAGATTGAAAAAGCGAAACGTAGTTGAGCTTTTTTAATTTCCGAGAACATGAAAACAAACATACCGCTCGTGTATCGTACATTATTTTGTGCGAAGATCGTTTATTACATACCTGAAAGACGAATTTCTAATTAGTTGCAATGAAATCTCCATGTTGGTTTCTGTTTAATGACGGCTACTTCGGAAAACCAAAATATCTTTCTTCAACATTGTTGCTATAAAATGTTTTCTGTGTTTACTATACTCCAGCAGGCCGTGATATATGTCTGTCTCCCCCCCCCCCCAGTCTATAAATGCGAACTTAAAACAAACGGTAAGGTTATGTAATGATTTATTTTTCATTTTAATATTTTAACAATATTATTTATATGACATATTGCAGTAATAACATCGGCATTTGGAATCTTGTTGATTTTTTCACGCCTTCCTTAATGTTACTTGTATCAGGAATGCAATAAGTTTCGTGGAGTAGTAGACTTTACTTAATTTTTGCAAATATTTAAAAACAATAATTAACATTGCAATTTAGGTGAAATTGTAGTGGTAAGTTTCCAATTTATAATTATTATTATGTTAAACGTCTCTAAAAATAATATGTTAAAAGTCTAAAACAGTAAAATGAATGTCGCGCTTAAGCGGTAAGAAGAGGGAAATTGTTATGTGTGTTACGTTGGGAATACTGAATGTGGTATTTCACACTTACCGCGTATTGGTTCTGTGCGGAAAACAAGCAAATACGCACGATCTCGCACAAAGGTACTGAACAGCCTCTCTTTCCAATCCACACCTAAAATAGCAAGTTTATTTGTATTTGAACATAGCGTTTTCTATAGTTAAACACATGCCGCAATATTTATATAATCGTATTATTATTATTGTTATGTAGCTTGCGTGTGAAAATGTAAGAAGAATGGTTGTTTTTCATGAAACGATACTTTTTTGTGAAAGAAATAATGGCATACTAGGTGAACCGGTAACGGGATGTCAAGATAAATTCTCTGCTAGAATTTCAAGTATCTGTATTTTCAGTATGATATGTACCATATGAAATCTACAGATATTTATACTTTGATATTCAATCCAGGGTCAAATTAACCAAGAGACGCCTTTCTCGATGCCTTGCAACTGTAGTTTGTATAATTAAATGGTAAAACTTGCTCACAGTGCTGAAGGACATTAGTACTTGCCTTTTATGATAGGTATAAAGAGATAGAAAATGGGTGTGAGAGATGAGATGTATGGCGAGTAGGAGTTCTAGCCGTAAGTGCTTATCTGTATAAAGATACTTAGAGTTGGGTAATGAAATGGTGATCACGAATGAACTCGTTCTTTCCTAATTCTTGGGCGTATTCCAAGAAGAGAATAATTAATTATGTTTTTGTATGGTTATATGTTTCTTTACGTTTAAATGTAAATGACAGATGGCTTAAAATAACATAGATTAATATTTGATACGGACTTCAAGCTCTCTGTTCCTACTCTCTCTTTCTCTTTGCGCTAATGGAAAAGTAAAATAAATAGGGTTTTAAATGAATGTTAGAATTATTGTGAGCCACGATGGTACTAAGAATGCTTGAAACGTCGAGCTCTGTCTTCTATGTTCTGTGCCTTAAAATTAAGCGCATGAAATTATTTTTTTGTGTTTTACCGTGTCCGTTACAAACGTTTTCTGAAAAATAAAAATATTAGTATTAGAAATCTCCAATAAGAAACAATATTGACAAGGTGAACTATTGGTTTATGTAACCTATTCTTTTTCTCAGAAATTGTGTACTTCACGGTAATCAATCACTAAGAAATTGTCTTCATCGGAACTAAGTGTTGTGTAAGCTGAATCGATAGATGTTACCAAATAGTAAATCAGATATTTACAGGAATGCTGTCCTAAGGACTTCAACAGTCATACGTATGGTAGAGCTGGTAAACACAAGCCTCGGACTGCAGTATCAGATTTCGGGCACCTCCGTGACCAAAAGAATGCACCGAATCTCTGAATGTCTTGCTATCTTAGGTTTTATTTGTGCTTCGAATTAAAAAGATTTTCTACTTACAGTTGACCTCGTACCGTAGTTGGTATAGTGCTGGCCTTCTATGCTTGAGGTTGCGGGTTCGATTCCGGCCCAGGTCGATGGCATTTAAGTGTGTGTAAATGCGACAGGCTCATATCAGTGGATTTACTGGCCTGTTAAAGAGCTCCTGCGGGACAAAATTCTGGCACACCGGCGACGCTGACCTAACAGCATGCTGAGAGAATGCCAAGAGAAAGATGGCCAAAGGCAGTGCTACGTTATCGCCCTTCTGGACAACGATCTGTTGGAAGACCACTAAAAAGATGGCATGAAACCATTGAGACCGCAACAGACCACTAGGTCTAGTGCTTGAATTGGATGATGATGATGATGATGATGATGATGATGATGATGATGATGATAGTATTAATATCGCTTGCCATTTTGATATGTCGATATTTCAATGTAATATTCCATTGTTTTAATAATTTACTTCAATTTCATATAGGTTATGAGTATATTTCAATAGACTTTTGTAGCCTATCATTTTGTGTAATGTGTCGGAAATATACATTAAATAGTCTTAAGGAAAAAAAAGTTCATTTTATTATTGTTTTTATCATTAATATTAATATTCTCCTTTATAAACTATTTTAAAATCGGATTAAGGGGAATTGGACGTTATCGCATGCAAAGTAATGGTAAAAATAGCCTATCTTCAAGCAGTCATAAATGTAATACTATTTATCACAGCTATTTCATTTTTTTAGTGATATATGTATACACATTAGACTTTAAAATGAAAAAAGAATGGTTAATCTAGTGTAAATATTACCCTTAAATTAATTTTTGAATTTAAACATGTTTTTTATATAAATTCACTACATACCTGTGATTAGGTACACTCTATTTACTTATCATAGCACACATTGAATTAAAATTTTGGCCACTTACTGCTAACAGATACTAAAACATACCCTACTAAAATTATTAAAATATCTGTAATATTATGGGCATAGGGCTTATACTAATCTTCAATTTTTTTTTAAATTTATTGACGGTGATGATTACTGTAAGCCCTATGCCCATAATATTACAGATATATGAATAATTTTAGTAGGGTATGTTTTGGTATCTATTAGCAGTAAGTGGTCAAATTTTCAATTCCATATGTGTTATAATAAGTGAATAGAGTGTACCTAATCACAGACATGTAGTGAATTTATAAAAAAAATATTGTGCTTAATTAAAAAAAATAATTTAAGGATACAGATTTATTCTAGAGTCACCATTCTTTTTCATTTTAAAGCTTAATATGTATACACACATAGCTAACAAAAATGAAAAACCACTGATAAATAGTAGACTATTATATTTATGACTGCTAGAAGATAGGCAATTTTTACCATTATTTTGCATGCGATAATGACCAACTCCCCTTAACAGTGAACCTAGAATAAAAATAATACCATAGTAAGATGTCTTTAAGGCCATGATTGGGGTCCAACTGCGTCGAGAACCTATATAATGAATATATAATTTTATGATTTGGTACAAAAATGTGATTTAATCTCCTCCCCCCCCCCAAAAAAAAATAATCCTCAATACATGACTGGTTGCAGATACATTTGGGTTATAACATGTTGGAGAATTGCCTCAGGTTGTAAAATCTTTGGTCTGTGAGCCAGAAAGGATTGCTACTGACGCAATAGTTATTAGGTCGAGAGCGAAGAATCACTGGAAATATTTTCTACTTTTGTGCACGTATCTCTTATTGCGTATTAAAATTTGTCGGTATTCAGTACCTTTGGAACAGGATGAAGTAGACGACGCCTACCATTCACATCATACCAAACGTATTTGCTTTCAAGTTTTACGACCAGAATATTTCGTAACATGACTGTAAAACTAGTGGGATGCCGTATATTAATAAACCGATCGTTCCAGTACTGTTTTATTGTTGGGCATTGAACTTGTAGCTGGATATTCACTTTCATATATAAAGTATCACACGTGTACAGTAATACACGTAATATGTCGTATTATCTTCTGTATTTCATACGAATTAAGAATATCAAAACTGAAAGGCGTAGGGTCGTTTAATCGTATGTACAGGATTCTGAAAAACTGTAAGCCTATAAAGAATTTTTAAGAGTACAATGAAGATACCGAACTAAATATTTTAAGAATAGAAACGAGGTGTCCCGGATGCTTTATTGGGGCGCTACATATGTTATCATCCCTCATCTTAAAAACTGCAATTTTTAGATTGTGGCTAGTCAAGTGTAAAGAAAACTCCGGTATTTTACCAATGCATGTAACCGTGACAATGCTTTTTATTCATTTAAGCATTCTGGTTATTGTATTGTGTTCCTGTTTTATGAAGGATTTTAGATAAGGGTTCAAATAGCCATAGTAGCTGACGCGCCCTTTTAAACTCCACTGACTAACCAATCCATGTCTTTATTAATTTCAAGGGAAAAATTGTTCCGGGGCCGGGTATCGATCCCGGGACCTCTGGTTGAGCGTACCAGCGCTCTGCCAACTGAGCCACCCGGGAACTCCATCCGACACCGTCTCAACTTTTCCCTCTATATCCACACAACTCGCGTGGGCTGACGAAACGCCAGAGACCCACATCGAGTGCACACAAACTCTGTGTGACTTGGAATTGTGGTTTTCTGTTAACGTACACAGTGACGTATATATTATGCAAATCTAGTCTTTCAGGTAAAGCTTCCTGTAAAGCAGATTTGAAATTATTCAAATCTGCTTTACAGGAAGCTTTACCTGAAAGACTAGATTTGCACAACACATGTGACTAGTTCTGTATTACCTGTCACAGCGATTTTTCCGGACCTGTCACAATTAGAAGCTGTGATGGCAAAACGCTATCACATCCCACCTCTGTTACTCGTAGGATTTCACACTTATTTCATTCTTTCTCTGTAAAGCAGTTTATGTACAGTAGATCGACCGATCGGTTGGAAAACTTTCGTCCATCCCGTTTCTAAATGGAACAAAAAAATAACCATTAGTGTACCAAATTCTTCGTAATAACTCTATTGTTTGGAAAGTACAGAAAGAATGAAGGACAACAATAAATCGGGTTTACAATGGCCAACTGACTATATTTGTAACAGTTGTACTATAGAATCTAGTCTTTTAGCCCTATAATTTAATACAGGTTTTATTAGAATGGCGGGTTTGGAGTTCTTATTCTTCCCCTTGTTAATTATGTCACATTTCTTTTGTAATTTCTGTCGTTTTCTTTCTAGCGATAAATACCATCAAGCTCTGCAGGTGTCCGTACGAGCATGACATTGAAATTTTACATATATTTTACTTCCTTTGCAGCGGCAATGTCTGTATCCGGTGGAATAATAATTTTCTTGTTTTCACTTACAATATTCTCACGGCGCCTGCATTGTTTGTGGACTTCAGACACACGTGTTCGTGGGAGTTCAGGTGTTCGTATATTACGTCTTTAAAAACCAATTAGGTATGAAATTCGGGGGCAAGGGTGATTTGCACTTGGAGGTTAGCAAGGTGCATCCGCACTGGGATTTCAGAAACTTTATTAAAATAGTTGCCCTCAGTCTTACTAAACAATACGAAATAAATGTTTGCAGATTAAAATAAATTAAATTTGGCTTTAAAAGCGTAGTTTGAACCTCATGATAATAGGTAACAGGAAGTGAAGCAGATATGAAATATCTTCATCAATGTTTGAGTGTGAATATATTAAAACTTCTTGTAGAGATATTAATAAATATTTCAACTGATAAGTATTTTTTGCGAGGTTAAGATTGGGCAATTTTCATTGAATTTACTTAACATCAACTTAATGACGGAATATTATAGATAGGGGAATATGGGGCAGGACGGGGTATAGCCTCTCTATCTTCCCAACAAGTAGTGCAATCTACCGAATTTTTTTTAGAACTTCGTCAACTCATGTAAATATATCATTACACAACACTTACTGCCATACCTTGCATCTGTTGTATGTTATTCGGTTGCTGCATCATATTGTATCATTCATTTGCAGCTTTAAAGTGTTCTCGTGCCACACGTAAGTAGAAATGAGATTTATTTAGATAATCTATTTTAATGTCATATTATAGAGTGCTTACCTGGCTTTTAATTCCGAAACTTTCTTAAATTTCGTGCGTTATTTTTCCTGCCAATATCTCATAACTTAGAAATTGCGACTATGGGGCAAAACGGGGTGGGGCATAACAGGGCAGTACCCCGTCCTGCCCCACGTCATATTTCATTAAATTTCTCCTCCTGTATTGGGTTGTACGTCCTGTTGTTTGTCAGAAGAAGGTTGGATTAGATGCGTATCATGTCTGAAATGGGCTCACAATTGTTGCGCAGGAGTAGACGGTGAAGACGAGGATGCCACGCACATTTGCGTATTTTGCGAATGACTTTTTCTCAAGTAAACTTGTAAAATGTTGTAGTATTCACACTTTCAGTATATAATTTTTGTCACTTTTGCCATTTAATTATTAAAAAAAAATAGATACCCCATTTTGCCCCATACGTGGGGCAGAACGGGGCAAAACACACATTTCGAAAAACTAATTTATTTTAAGGTTATAATGACCGGATTTCACTCGAAGTGCGTATTTTTTTTACTTGTTTACAGCGTAATAAAGGCATATATGTCATAAAACCCATACATTTACATTATTTGATACCAAATAAAAACATTCAAACATTAACTACCCCGTTCCGCCCCATGTTCCCCTATATTAATTTGTCCTACAGAATTTATTTGTAATGTTGACACTTAATATTTTAGGAGAAAAATTCGCTCCGGCGCCGGGAATCGAACCCGGATTCTTGATTCTACGTACCAAGCGCTCTGACCACTGAGCTACGCCGAATTCAATCCACAGCACCGGACCGAACCTTCCTCCGTCAATGTTTCCCTTTGTGGCCTGACTCCAAGTTTGGCATGTATATGTTGACGTGTATCCAATGTCAACTGCCATTATACTAGGAGCGCACTCAACTGAGTGACTTGTTGGCCCGGAATCCGCAGTTATTATGCACTGCTAGCTATGGGAATATTATTACTAATTAGTCAAATTCACTCTCCTCACTTTCTCGCTGGGCCCCCTGGGATCTATTAAGATGCGAAAGAGAGAGTGGTGTGAGGAAAGTAACGGGAAGCTACCGCTTTTACGTTTCCCAAGAAAAGCTGCAAACATGGAGCTCTGGGGTGATTTTCCTGCGTCGTACTGCGACCAAGCTGCAAGAGATCAACTGGGAAGTATTGGATCACCCTCCCTATAGCCCAGATTTGGCGCTTAGCGATTACCATCTCTTCATGCACGTGAAGACGTGGCTTGGCTCGAAGCGCTTTGACGATGACGGAGAGTTGAAAACCAGCGCAGTGTTGCCATACCTACTGATTCAGCAGGAGATTTCCTGTTTTTCCATTGAATCTACTGCTCTACTGATTTTTTGTCAAAAGTCAGAATTTCTCCTGCCTTTTTGGCATGCCGCAGTCACCCAGTTCTATGCCCGGATTTTCAACTCATGACTTCAGTACACGTATATTATGTCATCATGTTTTATTTTTGCATCTTATACACAAGTCAATGTTTTCATTTGTCTCCCTGCTCATAATGTGTCGCCACAATGATGCTTATCAAGAAGCAAGGAGTCGCCTCTCGCCTGGAGTCCAGCAGCGGATTATGAAATCAGCACTAGTGATGGGCGAAGTTGTTCTTTTCCCGGAACAGTTCCGACGGTTCCGGTTCCGAAAAAATACTATATTCCAAATAACAGTTCCGAAATAACAGTCACCAGTGGTGATGAGTCGGAGTCGTTCATTGATACATGCCTTCTCTTTGACTCTTGTTCCTTTTGAGGAGTCGTTCAAACGAACGGTACAGTACCCTCCCTCTTCACCATGCAGCTCACACTGGAGCACTCATAGGCATGACATAGTACACATTCTTATCTATAGATGGCACTGCAATGCACATTCGAATCGATTTTGGAAAATTGCTGTGCACGCGGACAGAACTCAAAAGCTTAATGTTAGTAATTAAACAGCTGTTGACTACAAGGACAGAATACAACACTTTGTTTTCGTACATAAAGTTATAAAGACATGGTAGCCAACTAAAAAAAATTAACACGACATTTAAAACATATTGTATGTAATTTCTGTTCTATTACATAATAAAAAAAAAAACAAATCATTAATTTTTATTTTTACTTTTCTTAATGCACAGTTATAATAATAATAATAATAATAATAATAATAATAATAATAAATATTACAATTTTATAAATAATACAAAAGATATATATTGGCAATACTGAAACCTGGAAACCCCGCAGTGGGTTAGTAAAATGTGGAAATGCAACTTTACCAAAGTGTAATTTAAACTTCGCATTAAACCTCGCTCTCCAAATCAGTACTTATATGGGCAGTTTCCAACAAATAATGCTATAACATTTTTGTCGTTCTTTGATAACAGAGAAGATATCACAAAAACTTGTGCTTGTCAGACTTAACCTCAACAAACGACATACAGACATATTGTAACTAAACCACTCATTACCATTTACGACTTTAACCTTACATGTATAGAATCAGCTGATCAATGAATTAATAATAGTATGCGTACTTTATGACTTTGTGGAATGTTTATAAAACAGAATTAGTGAAGGAACGGTGAAATAAACTATAAAGCGGGAATTAACAATTCCCGCGGAATTGAATAGGAATGAATATTACAGATTATTAAATACTTACTGTAACTAGGACACATTACAGATGATTGGCCAGTCTTCCAATTGTTGATATTAAAGTTCGCGCCACCCAAGGATTTCAATTTCCATGCGTCCCCCTCCAACCACGTGAGAATTTCAAGTACCAACTTCATCCAACGAAGTTCCAAGTACAACATAAAGAACAACGAGAACAGTGTAACTGCAGCTGTATGTAATTGGTTCATCGGAACGAGCTCCGACGTTCCGACTGTTATCTCGGAGTCGGAACATGCCTTGTGCAACGCGGTACTGCGAGCCCGCAACAGCTGGGCAAGTGAGCAGCTCGGAGTCGGAACACTGTTATTTCGGAACAGGAGGTTCCGACCTACTGTTCATTTTTGCAACAGTTCCGAGACCGGAACAGTTCCAAAATAACTGTTGTGTTATTTTTTACCCATCTCTAATCAGCATACAGCAGATAAAGACCATGTTTTATACACGTGGCTCAGAGTTATGGGTCTCTCCAATCCACTCGTTGGTCTAAACATAATTACAGAATGATAGAGAAACGAAGTGTTGGAAAATCGCAAAAACTATAAGTTAAATTAAAATGTTCACATATTTTTAGATCACTATGAATACATATAGTCGGGATTCATGAACATTTTAGTATTTTAAGTCTGTTATGATTTTTTGTTGCGATTTTCCAACACTTTGTTATTTTGGACATATCCCCTTTTGCAAATGGACGACAGAATTAAGTTATTTCATTATTGTTTTGGGGACTCGGGAAACAGAGGAAGAACCAAACTTATTCAGTATAGTGAAGTTTGTTTCTGATTGTGTGCACGTGAAACAGTGAGAAAGTGAAGTGTAGGTAATGGCATTTTGGTGTTACATATCTTGCACAGTGATCTTTTAAATTGAGTGAAATTGTCCCAGCAAGAAAGAAAAGTAAATACTCCTAGAATATTACAAATCAGAGTGGAAAAATGATGAACAGTTTAAAGGATAGTTATGTAAAAGCAAGAAAGGGGATAATTTTTCGTCTGTTATAGTCGCAGTACTGTATTTAATATCGCCTTTAAAATAAATCTCGTTGTATCGAAAATCTTTTGTGAATACACGAAAAATTCCTGATTAATACATTTTAATACAAAATTGCATGACTTCGTTACGTACGCTGAGTAGAGATGACAGTAATTACTCGTATATTTAGCAAAATTGTTCCATTTCATTGGTTAGGGATGTGCTATATAGTAATACAACAGTATCATCTTTCTTACAGTACACTGTTTTGTAATTAATACACTCAGGGACAAAAAAACCGGCAAACTCCTGTATTTGCTTGTATTTTGTTGCCAATTATTTCAAAATGAAATAAAACCCATTTAAACAAAATAATGTTTCATTTAGCACCTTATACGACAACATTTGAAAAAAAATCTCTGATGAGAAAATTTACAAAAAATTACAAATGGCGTATAACTATGACATCGTTTGGTCTAACTGTTTTTTCATTTTATGGTGCCTTAAACATTAAAAACTCCTTTTAGTAACGGGCATTACCCCCTCTGGCTTGAATAACTGCATCCATACGTCTTGGCATGCTCTCAATTTGGTTAGCAATGTCTTCTTGAGGAATAAGTTCCCATTCTTCGCCAAGTGCTCGCCTCAACTCTTGTAACGATTCTGGTCTCGGTCGTCTATTCTTAATACGCCGTCCCAGCATGACCCACGCGTGTTCAATTGGGTTCATGTCTGGACTCCTTCCTGGCCATGGAAGAACATGGATTCCCACTTCTTGGAGATAATCTCCGACCGCATGGGCAACATGCGGCCGTGCATTGTCATGCATTAAAACAAAATTATCGCCTACAAATTGGCCAAATGGCACAACATGATCAGCCAAACATTCATTTATATACCTATCAGCTGTTAGTCTTCCATTTTCAATAAAAACCAACTCTGTACGAGCATCCGTACACTCTCCAGCCCAAACCATCACTCCACCACCTCCATACAGCACATTTTCGGAAATGCAACACTGTGAAAATCGTTCTGCCCTCCTTCTCCAAACTCTTTCACGTCCATCAGGTGAGCACAGTTTGAAACGGGACTCATCGGTGAACAGAACACAGCTCCACTGTCCATTTCTTCAATCCCTGTGATCATTTGCAAAACGCAGTCGTTCAACTCGATGCATCCTGAGAAGTCTGGGACCAGTTGCAGGTCTACTTGATATCAGTCCACTTGCTTTCAACCTCCTTCTAACTTGTTTTGGCCTAAATTGGGCGTCCATTCATGTTAACAAATTGCTGGGCTACACTAGTAGCTGGCAGGTTGCGCTCCCTAAGAACTCTCAACACCATATACCTGTCTTCATTTGGATTTGTAGCTCTTGGATGACCCGAACCTGGTCTTCTAGTATATTCTAGGGTCTCTCTCTGTACCGTTTTATGGCATCATGGGTTGTGCTTCTAGCCATATTCACAGCATTTGCAATGTAACGTACACTGCATCCATCATCGTAAAGGGCTACAGCTCGAGCCACATCTTCAGGTCGCATCTTGTTTTAAGACAAATGTTACAACCCCACTTAAACTCAGAAAATGTAAAAATAAAGAAATAACGAATGATAACGATAATGAAGCACAAAATGGTTGAGACAAAATTGTTATAGCTGAGACTCCGAAAGCAAAATTGGAATATTTGGTTGTAATGGCTTGTTTATAAAACAAAAAACAATCAACAATGTATACACGTCTCCATAACAACAGATGGCTACCATAATATTGTATGAGAAGATAATGTTTTGCAAAATACCAGCAAATATTAAAGTGTCCGGTTTTTTTGTCCCTGAGTGTATTATAATACAAAGAGGAAATTCATGTTTAATTAATCTACTGTAATCTCCTGTTTTTTTTTCGATGATTTTCTCCTGATTTTCGTGAGTAGGTCGTGGCAACACTGAACCAGCGTCGTAGGTTGGCTGCAGTGGCAGGCGGTCGAATTCTATGATTGCGGAATTTCAAAACTCGTCAGACACTACGACAAGTGTCTCAATGTGACTGGAAACTATGTAGAAAAATAAACTAATTTCGAGGGAAAAATTGTTCCGGGGCCGGGTTTCGAACCCGGGACCTTTGGTTAAACGTACCAACGCTCTCCCACTGAGCTACCCGGGAACTCTACCCGACACCGATCCAATTTTTCCTTCTATATCCACAGACCTCAAAGTGGGCTCACAACCGTCAAGCAACCAACATTTGAGTGCACACTAACTCTGTGTGACTTAAATTGTGGTTTTCTGTTACGTCCAGTGACGTGTATTATGCAAATTAAGCTTTCAGGAATAACTCCCTGTAAAGTTAATTTGAATAATTTCGAGGAAAAAATTGTTTCGGGGCCGGGTATCGAACCCGGGACCTTTGGTTAAACGTACCAACGCTCTCCCACTGAGCTACCCGGGAACTCTACCCGACTCCGATCCAATTTTTCCTTCTATATCGACAGACCTCAAAGTGGGCTGACAACCGTCAAGCAACCAACATTTGAGTGCAGTGGAAGACATGCCCTTGGGCAGAACACTATAAATTAATGAGTATACCTGCTCTATATTTCTATAATATACTACTTATTTTCACTTTATTTGATTCTTATTTCAGTAGTTCTTATATTTACTTGTAGATCTTCTCCGAAAGTCCATTTCTGTTGATAGTAGATGATACAGATTTACAGGGAGTTATACCTGAAAGCTTGATTTGCATAAAACACGTCACTGTTCGTTAACAGAAAACCACAATTTAAGTGACACAGAGTTAGTGTGCACTCAAATGCTGGTTGCTTGACGGTTGTCAGCCCATTTTGAGGTCTGTGGATATAGAAGGAAAAATTGGATCGGTGTCGGTTAGAGTTCCCGGGTAGCTCAGTGGGAGAGCGTTGGTACGTTTAACCAAAGGTCCCGGGTTCGATACCCGGCCCCGGGACAATTTTTCCCTCGAAATTATTCAAATTAACTTTACAGGGAGTTATTCCTGAAAGCTTAATTTGCTTGAAAAATAAACTAGATTGTGTACTTTCAAACGTATTATAACCCAATTCTGTAACGTCATTCACAGGTTTGTAAAAAGAAACGGAAGTTACTTTATGAATAGCCTTCGTAGTTGGAATTAGTGCTATATTCGGTCCAAGTTTGTCGAGTACGGCGATGTTCGATATTCGCCAATGTTCGCTCTGCAGAAGGAAGCCTGCCATGTTTGTTCCAACATGTTATAAAATATTCGCTGTCCTCCACTTATGTATTAATTGCTTGAGAGTTTTTAGCACAAATCTTGCGATTAGTTTTTGATATGAAATAAGTCGAGGTTTTTAATGCCTTGATTGTCTTTCTCATGTTCGAACGTTGTAGGACACTAGTTGGAATAGATTTCTCTTCGTATTGAAATTAATTTACGTCATTAGCCAAGGCATATCAATTTTTCTTATGTTTCAGTATGCTGCAAGCAACATTAATTTTTCACACAAATCCAGTCTCTAGTCATTATGTGCAATAAATTGCCACGACTGTGAGAAACAGGTAGTTATTGAGTAGAAACAGTACTAGTGGATGACTAATGGAGTGACCTTAGAACTTAGGTTAACCTGGCATTGGTAACGCTATTTGCTGAGGCAGATTCCATTTCTCATTTTAAAATAGCATTGCAATCATGTCAGTAGGAATAGGGCGGGGCAGCTTTTGCTTTCCCAGGCCGAGATGGGTAGGTGGTGCAAATAGGCTGAGATGGGAGTTTGTAAGAGAAAAGCCGCGGCTGTTGGCCTCCAACTCTGTACAAGTACGGATCCGGTTACAGTATTTATTTCGTTATTAAATAAATTAGGGTACTTTCTGCGTCGTAAAATACCCTGATTAAAAAAATCACCTAATCGTTCGTGAATATTCTTGGGCGAATAAGGAATAAACGCAGCTCAGAGCGTGTTTTTATGCTCGCCGCTCTGGTTAGTATTGTTGATGATAAGATTTGGTACCCGTATCCTAAATGCATCGAAGGGCGGTAAACATAGACATTTATTGGCAAGTGATGAGAAAAATTCATAATGGCCAAAAATCATTCGAATGCAGAAAGCACATGTCACAAGTTCCGTAATACCTGTCACAGCGATTTTTCCGGACCTGTCACAATTAGAAGCTGTGATGGCAAAACGCTATCACATCGCACCTCTGTTACTCGTAGGATTTCACACTCATTTCATTCTTTCTCTGTAAAGCAGTTTATGTACAGTAGATCGACCGATCGATTGGAAAACTTTCGTCCATCCCGTTTCTTGATAGTAGTACTATACCACATATAATATTGTATGGGATTATTGTTAAATACAGTGAAACAGTTAAAAATCTTGCCATTTTTATGGATAGCGATCTAAATTGGAACACTCAAGTAACACACATTTGCAAAAAAATATTTTCTCAACTTCACTCCTTGTTCTATAGAAAGAATTTCTACCATTTAGTCTAAAAAATAATCTTATTCAGACGCTTGTAATGCCCCATTTTGATTATTGCGATTCCTTGCTAACTAATGTAAGTTCACTCTTAGCTGAAAGACTACAATGTGTTCATGATGTATGCATACGATTCATCTGCAATACTCGTAAATTTGACCATATAACACCTTCCCTCCAGTTACTTTCATGGGTGCATCTGAAGGAACGAAGAACAATACATTCACTGTCTCTTCTGTTTAGACTCATGCATACTTCTACTCCGAATTATCTGTTATCGCGCTTTCAATTTCTTACAACTCTTCAAAACCGACATCAAGCACTTCTTTCTATCCCTCATCATAGAACGTCTTTATACTCATCTTCCTATACTGTAGAAATACCTCGCCTCTGGAATTCGTTACCTAATGACGTCAGGGACTGCCGGACTTTATCACAATTCAAAATTAAATTGGAAAATTTTGTGTTAGTTAATGTATTTAGGTATTGCTAGAAGTATTGTTTTTTTTTTTCCTTTTCTCTTTTAATCTAGATTAAAAGTCCAAGTTTCTTGTTTATGTTAGTTAATTAGTTAGGATGCAGTTAATTATGATACTTAATCAGTCATTTAAAGTTTGTGTGACTGCAACCTGTGTATATTTTTGTGTGGCTTTACTTTGTTTATAGTGTTTTTTTCTCTCTCTCTTTATTTCTTATGTAGATTTATTTTGTATATAGTGTATTTTTTTCTGTTTATTTCTATTATTGTATTTGTATTCCTGGTGTTTTGGAAGAGAAGGCCTGATGGCCTTAACTATACCAGAATAAATAAATAAAAAATAATTATGCTGGGTAACTTTCGGTGCTGTACTCCGGACTCATTTCACCGGCATTATCACCTTCATCTCATTCGTGAGATATTGATAAAGCGTCCCGTTTCTAAATGGAATAAAAAATAACCATTAGTGTACCAAATTCTTCGTAATAACTCTAATGTTTGGAAAGTACAGAAAGAATGGACAACGTAAAATCGGGTTTATAATGGCCAACTGACTATATTTGTAACAGCTGTACTATAAAATCTAGTCTTTTAGCCCTATAATTTAATACAGGTTTTATTAGAATGGCGGGTTTGGAGTTCTTATTCTTCCCCTTGTTAATTATGTCACATTTCTTTTGTAATTTCTGTCGTTTTCTTTCTAGCGATAAATACCATCAAGCTCTGCAGGTGTCCGTACGACCGGGATTCGAACCCGGGCCACCTGGTTTCGCGGCTAGACGCGCTAACCGTTACTCCACAGGTGTGGACCAGGAGAGGACTATGCCTTATCCCGATGTAGATTTTGTTACTCTGACAGTAAAAAATTAGAGAAGGGAAAACGATTGTGGATAAAAAAAATACTCAAATTTAAATATGCCTTTTTTTTTAAGTTCAAGGGGAGGGTTCAAACCCGATAACCCTCCCTTGAGTACGCCCCTGCCTGCAGACAACCTGAAATACGCAGCAGCATTGCTGGCTAGTGTCCTCGCACGGAAGTAAAAGTAGTCGATTACCAGACCGTTTAATTCTCGTAGAGCATTTAAGTGAGATGCTAATCTCTCGTATGCGAACCTCGTCATGAGTGAAAGTTCCATCATTAGCTTAAATAACGTAGCAATAATCGCACTCAGCTCTGGATGTATGCTTTCGTTAAGGTCTATGTGACGTCATAATCACTCGTTTTATTAGCAGGGTGCGGTGTACGTGATTTTGCAACTAAATTGTTCTTCGTCTTTGTCTTTGCTTTTGTACGTGGTTCTGTGACATATCAAAGTTTATAAATCTTCCATGTCAAAAGACACCGATCGTTAGTTAAGCGCACACGGGTACAACTCTTCCCATGATAAAGATTGTAATAATGTTTCCTTCCCTCCCACATGGACGGGATACTAGAATAGAATTATCATGGAACTCATCGAGACATGTTAGTTTCATTATGATAAAAATGAGGTGGGATTGGGTCTAGGTCTATAGTTAATTTTTCTTTTTCATTATGCGAAGTAAAAAGCGAAATGGTTTTATAACAAATATGTCTCTGTATTTATTTTTTTGTTTTGCAAAAATGTTCTCTGATGTATAATAAAAAGAAACCGTTTTCTTAGTCCAACTGCATTGAAATGAGTATAAGTGTGCACGGAGCATGTTATGTTATTTGTCCTTCAGTAGATACCGTGCTCACAAACACAAGTAACGCGCACTACAGGATCACATTAAAACAGGTTCCTTACTCCTAAACAAGTACAGTATGCTTCAGTTTAGCAATGTTTATGATATTGTGCACTACTAGTTGAAATAAAGTTGCCTAAAACTGGTGCGAAAGTATCTGAAAAAGCAAAAACTTACGTATGAGTAGTCAAATTGAACCTCGTAACTTATAATAATAATAATAATAATAATAATAATAATAATAATAATAATAATAATAATAATAATAGTATTTTGAAGTTCAGCACTTTAAAAATTTTGTTTGATGTATAATTTTAATAGTTTGTGTCAATGTCATATCATTTTTTCTACAGTTATCACACGATTTCAACATTGTTATGTACTGTGTGGTGCATAGAGATTATCTGCCTCCATCTTGTTAGCACCTAAAATTTTTAAGAATAGGGGTCATTTACTATTTAAAAAGAGCTGTAAGTTAGTTTTGTTGAAATACAAAGAGGAAAATAAATTCAGAATGAAACTTTGCCTTATTTGTCCCACCCGTAACACTGTCAGCAACTTTATTTAGTTGTTTTGCTAAGTGAATATAATGATAAAATACACATTTTTGGTCAAAGTTCTGTTACAGTGTTCATAAAATCGATAAAATACATTAAAATTTAAAGAGATATGCTATAGTTGTATGAGCACTTTTTAAGTCTGTTGAGCTTCGTAATCATACATGTTTCGGAGAATGTTTCTCCATCTTCATCGATGTAAATTGATATCACTGAAGATGGAGAAACATTCTCCGAAACATATATGATTAAGAAGCTCAACCGACTTAAAAAGTGCTCATACAACTATAGTATATCTCTTTCAATTTTAATATAGTTTATCTAAGTGAATATAATTTAAGGATCTTGGAAACACTATTTATCATCTCTGTTTCTTAATTAGTATCGATATTACAATTTTGACAATAACAGAAGAACAGAAAATGTTCCATTTAACATTTATCACAAAAATGCGTTTCGAAATTTGTCCCATCCGTAACAAATACTAAAAATATTATTTCAAATACATTAATAAAATTCAAAACGTTTAAACAACATCCATTATGTAGAGCAGCCGTGGCGAGAACGTGACTCGCGAGACATTGTGGCTCGCAGTGATAGCTGTGCATTTCGCTTGTTTCTAACCTCCGCCAACCCCCACCCTCTCACTCACTGGAGTCAAACTCCGTTCCATTTGTATTTGTCTCTGATCTGCGAGTGGCATATGTCTCTCTCGAAACCATGTACGAAAGCTCCAAGTAGGATGGGAGGACGCATTTTTTTTTGCTGTCAATATGATGAGAATATTAAATGTATGATTTGTTCACAAGTATTACGAAGAAAACGATTGTATAACATAAAACGGCATTATACTACATGTTACTGATGAAACATTAAAAGGTTAAGTGTTATCATCATCATCATCATCATCACTATCATCATCGCCTCTGTACTTCGACCCTTTTTCAGCAGATGTACGAATAATGCGGTTAGCTCTTCAATTTGAACTCACTGATTTACTACGTGATGCCAAATGAAAGCTAGATGTAAGGACTTGACAAATGTTGAACTTTCAAATCTTTGCAAAAAAAAATATATATATCCGAAGCTTCGTTCTTTCGCTTGCTCTGTTGAAGCCATGTTCGCTACAACTTACGTTTGTGAAAAATTATTTTCAACAATTAAAATAGTAAAAACCAAATTTAGATCACGACTGACAGACAAATACCTTCGTGATCAACTATGACTGGCAGTAAGTGACATAATTCCTGATTTTGAAACTTTGTCGCAGAGACATTCTGAAGATAGTTAATTTTAGGTTGTGATATTGTTCATTTATTGTTCATTTCTTTCTTCGTTACACGTACTAAACATTAGTTTGTAGCCTTGTACTGTATAAAATTATATATAAGTGCTTGACGTAAGGAAAATTAAAATCCGTTAATAAGTCAGATAGTTGCTTCACTTCCCCTTCGGGTGTCCGCCTCCCTCCATAGGTGCTATGCACGTTGCAGGTTACACAGTGGCTCGGCGCACGATTACATTTTCGCCACCGCTGATGTAGAGTAATATGCTTCATTTGCAG
Organism: Periplaneta americana; assembly: GCF_040183065.1. Lineage (NCBI taxonomy): Eukaryota > Metazoa > Arthropoda > Insecta > Blattodea > Blattidae > Periplaneta > Periplaneta americana. Next base: position 135,472,483 of record NC_091130.1, read on the forward strand.
GATTCAAACATGAAAGGTTGCATTGCATTATTTAAATTAACATAGCAATTTGAAATTAAGAAACTGAGTAAGAATGTCCCACCCGTAATTATGGAATGACTGTTTTTTACTTTAAGTGGAGGAAGATAAAATACATTCGGTTGTAATGTATCGATGGCTAGCATGGATGTGAAGATGAAGATGGTATTGTTAACTGGGCAGATCTTGTCGGTGACTCTCGAAATTGGTAGTGATACGTTAGCTTCAAGGCAAGCTGGAAAGATTCCACAAGTGCTGTTGAAGTACAGCTAACATTCGTCCTCAAACACTATAATGAATAGCGGCGTTTTGGAATTGCATGTTGACATAATGCTCAACATTTAGCCTTCACGAAGTTGGAACTCGAGCCCTGGTACACTATTGCTTCCTACAGGCTATCTACTTCTGGTTTTGAATGATTTTCACTGGCCTCTTGAGAAAAATTTCACACTGTCATTACAAGGCTCGATTGTTAAGTCGTAAAAGTACTTTTCGCTAGACATCACTCTTCTCAACTTGAAGTATTGTAGGCAGCGTTGTCTGAAGTTAAGCTTCCATTTCCAGCTTGGAAGAGAACATAACTTGTGCTTTCAAACAGTTTCCTTTGATGTCGTAACGAGTGAAGTATCTTCGTTATTGGCTTCTATTTTATTGTCTGTGTTGCAAATAAAACAGAAATTATTGTGTACTAAGAGAATAGACATTTTACAAGATATTAATTATTATGAGATTCCAACGAGTAAGCTTCAATTAATGTATAATTAATTAATTCTTAAAGAAGACATGACCGAGTGGGCTAGCGGAGTGGTAGAGGGCTGACCTCGCATTCGGGATGTCCGGGGTTCGATCCCAGGGGCCGGCAATCCTAACTGAGGTTTTCCATGGTTTCCTCAGTTATTTCTAGGCAAATGCCGTGATTGTACCTCTTGAAAGTCCGGCCATGGACGGCGATCCTTCCCTTAATTCTTTCATATGTGTGAGTAAATGATGTGTAATGTCTTAAATGTTTGTGTTGTATCGGAGGTGGCCCCGGCATTGAGCTTGTCCCTCATCCGGGGAGGCCCTCCATGTCCTTGTGTGGTCAAAAAACTATGTATGTAATCCATAGTAATTCCTCTCCCGACAGGTCGCGGCCCTGTTAGGCCCGGGTGGCGTGGGTCGTGTAAATGTACCTAGAAGGGAGAGGTTAAACTGAGAGAAAGAAAGAAAGAAAAGAAAGAAGACATGAAATTTTAATAAAATTACGAGTTTAGTCTCCCTTAAGATCGGTATTATAAACGCCGTTTAAACCTTACGTTCAATTTAAATTGAAGTTTATCGTTGTGCTTCGTATTATAAACCTTAACTACTAGTTAATCTGGAGTTAACTTGAGTTTTACTCGATCGGTAGCCCTCTGCCGTTTAAACTGCAGTCCAAGGCTCAGCAGTGCAAGATGGCGGCTCCCGCAATACACATGGATATTGCAGATCTTTTCCAAGAACTTACGATCAATATTACTGAACGACCACTGCGGCCAAGAATTTTTCGAAATAGAGTGCACCACTTTGAAATATAAATGAGCATAAGTTTTAACACAGATTGAGGCTTTCGAAGCAGACAGTCCTAACCTTAGAATTACGCTTTACAGTCCTAAGCTTGTTTAGAAAAATTGAAACTCGGATACAACATGCAACAGAAAAATGAGGAAGTGCAAAGATATGAGTTTTAGGATTTGAATTTAATGATTATTTGAAAAGATAATTGGGTATGATTTCTTTTTTATTTTTGAAAATATTCTGTTGAATCTCTGCTTCAGTTACTAGTTGCACTGAGTTAGTTTTCGTCTGGTAGTATGCATACTGAAGACGATGAAATATTTCGGAGGTGCCCATAAATCTACTATAAACCTATTGCGCATTGTAATAATAATAATAATAATAATAATAATAATAATTTATTTTAGCTGGCAGATTTAAGGCCGTAAGGCCTTCTCTCCCACTCAACCAGCAAAAAGTGTATATACATATGCATGAACTTACAAAGAATTCAACAATTTGATTTAGATGAGAGTTACATGTGTACAAGAGTTATTTACGAATTAAACAACAAAATACTATGAACTGTTAATTAAACACTGAAATAAACTGTGTAGCAGAATTAAGCTAAAATACATAGAATGTTAATATATTTCAAATAATATTAGATAATAGAAAGAGATTATTATGAGACAATTTTGAAAATACAGCAAAATCAGAATGATGTCTAAAGAAAGAAGTAACAATGTAGTCAGTGATAGTTTAAATCAGTATGATTGGAGTGAAATGCTAATAAGGTTATCTTTTAAGCTGTTTTTAAAGGTGTTTATTGTCTTGCAGCCCCTAATACTTTGTGACAAGGAATTCCATTGACGCGAGGTTGATACTGTAAAAGATGATGAATAACAAGATTTTCTATGAAGAGGTATACTTAGGCCCGATTGTATAAACCATTTAATCTTAGATCAGAGGTTAAATTGATCCTTGTTTCAGCTGAACGTGGAATTTTGTGTTGTATAAAGTCTAATCTGAGATTAATTTGTCTCAAACTAAAGTCAAGTTTGACTGAAGAAATTTCTCCGATTAAGTTAGATGATCCAAGTTAAGTTATTTCTTTTCTGTTTGAAATATACGAGTGACAGATTGTGCAAATAAAATATCCATTATTATTAATATTAATAGATATGATAGGTATATATATATATATATATATATATATATATATATATATATATATATATTTCTTTCAATTTCTTGCCTTAATACACAAACAATCTTATATTTTATAACGCTCTATCGTGTTCAGCCGTATCAAATAACATAACCTATAATTATATTATGTTTATAACAACCATTAATTATTAATGGATATGATAGGTACATTCATAAATTTTCAATTAACTGTATTACTAAACGAAAATGGTCGTTTTATAAAGCTTTATTATGTTTAGCAGTATCAAACACCATAACATGATAACAACTCGGAGAACAGTCAACCTTCTTCTTGTTGTCCGCCGTTATTTACATTGCACAAAAAACCAGTGTCTCCAACAGAGTGTAATACGGAAAGTCGCCAAAAAGTAGTTGTAAAGTCGCTAGATTTCTCATTATCAACAAAGAAAGATTAAATTTTGTCACTATGGGATGCTAAAAAGGTCACTAAATCCCTATTTAAGCAATATAAAAATTAAAAGAAATTGTTGTTGAAAAAGAGTTAAAGTCGCTAGATTGTCAACACTGAACAAACCTGTCCGCGCATCACGTATTTCACCTGTTTATGCGATGTTGCCAAATCCTTTTCACGTGAACTTAGATTGCATTTGAACCAAGGTAATTTGATCGCAAAAAAGTTTTATACAATAGAAGAAGTGTCTGAACTCGGTTCACTTTTCGATCTTCGATCAAAGTTGATCTTTAGTCAGGGAGTTTTATACAATTGGGCCTTAGCGTGCCACAGATAAGTGATCTGGTATTTACGTCGTGGTTAGAGTATAGATAAGAGAAACGAGACGAAAGGTAATTTGGTGTTGAGGTGTGCAGAATTGGAAAGAGTAAAGACAAAAAGTGTAAAATTCTGCGTTCTTTAAGTCGGAGCCACGAAAGACTTGCGAAGGACGGTGATATGTGATCATATCGTCGGATGTTGCATACGTATCTGACGCACATATTCTGAGCTCGCATTGTACTGTGTGTGGCAGACAGTCTCCTGGTATGATTTACTATGGGGCCTGATTTATAAACACATTAAATATTACTTAATTTTACTAGACATAAAAATAATTTTATTCTTTGACAATTGTTTCATAAACATTCTAGACAACACACAAAATAAGCACACTAATATTATTACTTCATTACTCAGTTGATTCTGTATGGAATTACTTTGCGGGTGGTCATGCAAGGTTTAGTTTGGTTGCATTGTGTTTGGGAATTTAACGTTGGTAGCCAGCGTTAAGAAACTATTTGAAGTTAAGTCTGACAAGCATACTGAAATAGCGGTATTGGTTCTCTTTAGGTTTTTTTATGATACTCTCTCTTATATCGATTTTCCAAAAATAATTGGTCCTAACATATATAATTAACCACCCTGAAACCGAAAATCGCTTTTTTGAAATTTTTGTTTGTATGTCTGTCTCTCTGTCTGTCTGTATGTTTGTTACCTTTTCACGCGATAATGGCTGAACGGATTTCGATGAAAATTGGAATATAAATGAAGTTCGTAGTAACTTAGATTTTAGGCTATATGGCATTCAAAATACATTATTTAAAGGGGGGGGGGTTATAAGGGGGCCTGAATGAAATAAATCGAAATATCTCGCTTATTATTGATTTTTGTAAAAAATGTTACATAACAAAAGTTTCTTTAAAAATAATTTGCGATAAGTTTTATTCCTTTAAAAATTTTGATAGGACTGATATTTAATGAGATAAATGAGTTTTAAAATTAAAATAACTGCCATCTAAGGCCGTGTAATGAATTAAAAAACAAATGACTTCGTCTATAAGGGGCCTTGGACAGCAACAATCGAAAGCTATGAAAGATAGCCTACAGAGAATGTTTGTGTGTTTGTATGAAGTGATATCGGAAGCTAAATTAACCGATTTGTATAATTAATTATTATTTCACCATTGGAAAGTGTAGTTTCTCTAGATGGACATAATGCTATAATGTTATTACAGTAACTTCTGATATAATATAATATAATATAATATAATATAATATAATATAATATGTAATATTATATAATATAATTTGAGTTACTTGAAGGATTCACAAACATAGTGGGCCAAGCGCCATTTACTGAATATGTAGAAAACAAGGGTTAAAATTAAGTTATTACCATAATTCAATGGAAACCTATAACAAGTAAAATAAAATATACACATTAAATCTAAATGATGTCAATCTTCATTAAAGTATGGTTGCATGTAATAAAAATTAAGAAACATGTTACAGGAATTGTCATTGCACCAAATGAGTGTCTCTGGACCGAAATGATCGTATTTTAATTATTTGAATGCAATTTAAATTAAGTAACATATTAAACGATTTATCCTTCTATCAAACACGAATGTTCCCTGGATCAAACGTCCTACTATTTTAATTATGTAGTTACTTTATATTTATTTCTAACGGGTGCAGCGGAGCGCACGAGTACGGCTAGTCAGTAATATAATTAAACACGTTTGAGATAGGCAGGGCATGTAGCTCGTATGGGCGAATCCAGAAATGCATATAGAGTGTTGGTTGGGAGGCCGGAGGGAAAAAGACCTTTGGGGAGGCCTAGACTGGCTTAATCTTCCTGAGGATAGGGACCGATGGCGGGCTTATGTGAGAGCGGCAATGAACCTCCGGGTTCCTTAAAAGCCAGTAAGTAAGTAAGTAACCTATTCAGTCATTGCGAAGTTGAAATAGATAAATATCGATTATTGCAATAAACAAAATGAATGTTATTCAGTAATGCCAATTGAGAAAAGCAAAATACAGGTTTAACAATTTTAATTACATGTATTGCGCTTTTATTTTGTTATTATATTAATATACGAGTATTTTCATTATCTGCTGAAATCATAACTTAATTTAAACATTTTATAATATAATTACAAATAACCTGATTAATACATTAATTAAATGAATACTTGTTATGAAGGAATGTTATTTCCTTTAGATACAATGGATATGGAATTAGAAGATGAAGCTGTAGATGTGGAAGTAGGATTTCGCACTTTGTTTAGTACATGCTTATCGAGTTATGGGAAACAAATAAATGCCACACTACAGCTGGATTAAGACACAGTAGGAATTATGGACCAAGACTATACAATTCAGTATTGAAAAATAATCCAGACCTAAGCAATTTACACATTCTTAAGTTTAAAAATAAAGTGAAAATGTTTGTATGATATTTGATAAATTTTATTATTATTTTAAGTGTTACTAGGATTATATGTTACTAATATTTATTTATTTACCTGATGCATGTAACCTAGAAGATAAAATATTGTAATAAATTAAATAGATCATTTTCTTAATTAATAACAGTGTATATCTCCAATAAATGATTTCTTAGCATCGCCACAGATACACTTGATTGTACTTGTCACTATCTCTGTCACTAGAGAGTTCTTGAAATTTATATTTTCCCCGCCATTCTAAAATATTTTAATATGTTACCTCTTGCACAAAAGGGTAGATCTATAACTAAATCTTGATTAATATATTTCAATATTATTTGTATTTATCCTGGTAATAATGAACAGTTTGACTCGTAGACATTTTGTTTTTCAGTATTAACTTCCCATGATTATATGAGAAAATTCGAAGAGAACGGCAGTTACGTAGACCTTCGACTCCCCCCTACTACCAATAATGCATAACTCAATGTCAATACGGCGGTTGCTGTCTTCTTCGATACAACGAACTTTTATGTTGATTTTCGAGTTCATAATTTTTTTCCTGGTTATTGTATGGTTATTTAAGTTGTGTTAACTCTCGCTAAGTGGTTTTATATTTTATTTTATCCGTCTTAGTATTTAATTGTATTATTATAAATATGTTCGTTATTATTATTATTATTATTATTATTATTATTATTATTATTATTATTATTACAGTATTATTATTAATTTGTATTACTATCTTTGTATCATCTTAGTCACGGTTATTCTATTATTATTATTATTATTATTATTATTATTATTATTATTATTGTTACTATTATTTCTACATCAACATTATTATTGATCTCTGTAAAATTTATGTAGAGTACTGGACTGTACCCGAGCACTAGCATATGCTCATTTCGGGTAACTATTCATATGTATTCATTTAAAATGTAAATTGTGAATAAATTTGATTTGATTTGATTTGATTTGATTTGAATTGGCGACACTGACTAAACAAAAGAATGACCATGCGATAAATTGATGGTGATAAATCGAGCTGCAAAAAATTATCGCGATGTATGACTGTGATTGGTTTGAAGTCAGAATTTCATTACACTTCATTGGTCGAAAATGGAATGACGTCATATAAACGAAATAGTCATAGTTATTTATCATATCAGAATTGACTAATAAAGATAAATTCTAGAACATCGACAGTTGTAAGTAGCGTAATTCCCCAGACGTCAAATTATGACCTGGAACAATGTGATGAAATATTGTATCATCTTAAATTCTAACATCTGGAAGGTTTAATGTGTGTGAATTAACGGAGTTCTAAATATAGAGGAGCAGATGACAGCAATTCTACGACTGCCATTCACCTCACACTTTATTTTACGAGCGTTAGTGCAGCTGCCTTGTTCACGCATTGTTCGTCCAGCGAAACTGAGTTTTTGTGTAGTAGCCTACTGTTTTGTCTGCGGCTAGCTTAATTTTGTATATACATAACGCATATTTAATGTTCGCTGTTTACAGTATTCAGTGTTGAGCCTTCCATAGAAAAACGGCTGCAACAAAACTTTATTCAAACATTTATATTATTCCGTTACGCTGATACATTTAGTTCAACTGACAACATTTAGTTTAACTGACAAAATTCTGGAGGCAGTTAATAAAATATTACAAGTTGGAGGGATTTTCTGTGACTTATCCAAAGCATTTGACTGTATAAATCATAAATTAGATTATTATGGAATTAAAGGTGTTGCACACCAATGGTTTCACTCATATCTCATAGATAGGAAACAGAAAGTTGAAATCAATACAACTATGAAATCTGCATCGTCATGGGGAACTATTAATAATGGAATTCCTCAAGGATCAATATTAGGTCCCCTACTTTTTCTAGTGTTTATAAATGATCTTGCCCCCCCTAATAAAAGATGTAGGTCATCCCATATTATTTGCAGATGACACAAGTATAGTAATTACAGCCAATAACTCCAACACATTCCAATCCTCAACAGAGGAAATTCTCTTTAAAATATGTGACTGGTTCTCAGTCAATAAATTAGTATTAAATTGTAACAAAACTTGCTTAATTCAATTTAAATCCTGTCCAAATTCAACGTCGCAAAATTCTAGCGCAATAATTAATAATAGATCCCTATTAGAAACAACAACAACCAAATTTCTTGGCTTAAAAATCGATAATGTGTTAAATTGGAAAAATCATATTAAAGAAATTACTCCCAAACTAAATTCAGCTTGTTTTGCTATTAGATCTATGCAAAAGATAGTAAATATCAATACCTTAAAAACAATATACTTTGCATACTTCCACTCGGTAATGAGTTTTGGAATAATATTCTGGGGAAATTCCACAGATAGTAACAATCCTATTTCTATTACAAAAAAGAGTAATTAGAATAATAGTAGATGCCAAATCTAGGGAATCGTGTATCGCTATTTTAAAAAAACTACAAATAATGCCCATGACTTGTCACATATATCTTTTCATTAATAATCTTCCTCGTATGTAATCGTGAAAACTTTGTAACTAATTCAACAGTTCATAGCATAAATACACGTCAAAAAATGACTTTCATACTCCATCGGCAAGTCTATCGTGCTATCAAAAAGGAGTGCGTTATATGGCAGTAAAAATTTTTAATAGCCTCCCTATCGATATAAAAAATGAAACTCAAAACATAAAATTATTTAGGGCCAAATTAAAGAAGTACCTAATTTCTCACGCCTTCTATTCTGTAGGTGAATTCATGACATTCAGTGACACTTCATGAAATTGATACTAAAACTTTGTGTTGTACTAGTAGTCTATACTGTAATTGTCGTCTATATACAGTATATTTCATGTAGACTGTGACTATAAATTAAGACTTTATAATAGTATTAAGTTTTTTGACTTGTTCCATATTCTAGCTGTAAGCATGCATGAATACCATGGAATGTTAATAAATACAATACAATGCAACACGAACACCATGAGACAGCAGTTCTTGATGTATGAGGGGCAGTCAAATGAAAACGGATCAGATGCCAAAAAGTATAATAGAACATTTTTACCTCAAAAGTAATCTTCAAAACTGTTGATACATTTATCCCACTGCGAGACAAGACGATCAATCCTATTCTTGAAAAAGCTTGTGAGTTGTCTACCGAACCAGTTCTTTACCCAGTCATACACGTCTTCGTCTGATGCTAAATAAAGTCCACGAATGTCTTTCTTCAACTATCCAAAAATGTGAAAATCGTATGGGAAGAGATCTTGAAATCAGAAGTAAACACTGAAATGATGAAACAATTGTCTTTAGAGACAATTTATATTAGGTACCCTCCACAAAACTGGCTTCATTTATACACCGACGGATTCTTGATCTCCAGGGAACAAGATGCAGGTGCAGCTGTTACGTGCTGTCTCTTCTCACTTTATAGATCTCTTGGATATGGAACAACAAGTTTTGATGGAGAAATCATTGCAATTTAATATATTCCCTGTTGTTGTTGTTGTTATTATTATTATTATTAATTATTGTTAGTATTAATTAGTATTATTATTAATTGTATTTTAATTAATAAGTTTATTATTGTCATTATTGAGTGTAATTAGTTACCACTGCCACCGGGTATATACCCACTGCAGTGTGAATAAATACATACATACATAAGTGAAAGTCTCAGGAATCTTCTATACCACATCAGTAAATTTAAAAATGCAGTTATATTGTCAGACTCCAAAGCAGCTATTCTATCAAGTCTCTAGACACACACCTTCATCTCAAACAGCTGAAATAACTAAAATGCTCTCTCAATTAATATCACTCAATAAAATAATTCTATTCCAATGGATACCATCCCATTGTGGAATCATGGGAAACGAGAATGCGGATGCTTCGGCAAAGAAGGGCAACACTGCTACTTACAGATCTGTTACTAAATCTACGTATTACTCTGTGAAAAGATTTATTAAATCTACATACTTAGACTCAACAAACAAAATTTGATAACACAATCTCAAGGGAAAAAATGGAATTCTCTGCATCATAATCCACAATTAATTCCCGATTTACCACGGAAATCGTCTATAGCTGCATTTAGATTGACAACAGGCCATGACTGTTTGGCCAAACACCTGCATAGAATTGGAAAATATCAGTCCCCTAACTGCCCATTGTGCAACTCAAGCCAAGAAATGGATTCGGAACGCCTCAAAACCTGTGCTTCAGTGGTTGACCATGACAATGTTTTTGAAAAATATTGGAGTGCAACAGGTCAAATGACTTTATTGTCAAACGCCTGGCATTAGAAAGCAACAACAACATATTTTGTTATATTAGTCTCCCAATTATTATAGAAGAAAATTTCTTTGAAGTTTTTTGTAGAAAAAAAATTCTGCATCCATTTCTTTTATGACACTTTTCTGTTTTCTTGACTTAGCAACACTGAATTTGTACAGAAGTATCGAGTGTGGGTACTTTTTGAAAAGCTCTTAATGAGCACTATTCAAAAATAAAAAATATATTGGATGTTCCATTTAAAATAAGAGAGTTGGAGTTATTTCCGGTTAAACCGGAAGTAGAAAAAACTCGGTAATACCATTATTAAGTTCTTAGTATATGGTTATCCTCACATACCAAGTTTCATGTCACTGAACAGTATGCTTCAAAAGTTATTTAGGTGGAGCGGGACTTTTAACTAACTCTGTATATCATACTAGGTTTTTCCACCAGAAAGTAAAACTGTTTCTTCTGTATAAGAATAATGAATGCCATTGTATTTTGGATAATAGTTTAAAAAATACACTAGAAAAGGACGGTAATATCATCGGAACATAATCATAGAACTGAATTATTCCAATAAAAGTAAAACTTATAATGAGAAAGTATGTGTCACTTTTCTGACAATCTTTTTATGTTTGAAAACATTTAAATCAGTGTGTACAGAATATTATAAATTGATTTAAATAGTCTCGGATAACTTGCGAGAATGTAGGAAGCTCAAATTTGTATAATTATGAAATTATTGCGTACTTGTCAAACATAATTTTATTTCTAATTTGACGCTAACAGCCATATAGTTTAACCACTTTCTTTAATTAAATCGAGAAGTTAAGATCACCGACTCTAGTTTATGGGGAGGGTGATGTGAAGAAGACTAGACTGGTTGTCCTGGAGATGCCTCTGCATAGCATTCGACCATATAACGATTACTTATAATGAAAGCCACAGTCATTAAAACACACCACAATAGTGTGGAACTGGTCATCGTCGTTACTTTGATGGCTGAATTACGGCGCACAGTGCATTGCTATGTGTGGTCCAATCAACATTTCTAAACAATTCCTTAGCCTGCTTGGACGAGATTAATAGTCTAAGACTTTAATAGAGGCTACAAAGGAATACTTAATTAGTGATCTTATGTTTCAGAGGAGATGTTTATAAATCCTTTGTTCGTAGTCCTAAATGAGAGACTTAATTGCTGTTGTATTAAATATGTTTTACGTTGATTGTAGTTAGAATAGTTGCCAGTTAAACTCTGAATGAGCAACTTAAGGAACTTTTTGCTGGCTTATTTAGAATTAAATACACATCAGAGTATTGCTCGAGCAAGTACGAGTTATTTAGCTTACTCATTTCCGTGTTGAGCTGTCTTCTTCCATCTTTATTTAGGCTACGCCTATTTTCTTTGATAATGGCTTGGTGGTGAATGAGTTAATGACGGCGATAATCAGCTTTGTGTCCCGCTTTGGAGGCCTTCCGACTTCCGTCCTGAAGAAATATTGTCCCTTCTGATTGTTGACAGACAATTTATCCTTTCAACATGAGCGTTTCATTTGTATTCCGTTTTTAAATAATTTACAATACTTTTTTTTTTTTGCCTGTGAATTTCAAGAGTTTGGGCAGGAAGATAGGTTTATGGAGCACCTCATATTCAGCGATGAGACAACATTTCACATAGGCTAAATATGAAATTGGGTTGCCAAATTTGGGGTACTAAGAATCAACACACCAGGGCCGGATTTAGGTATAGTGCCGCCCCTAGGCAGTTCTAAAATTTGCCGTCCCCCAACTTCCACAAACAGTTTATGAGATCATGTTTACTGTACTCCAACCACGAAAAAGTCGCTGCGGAATGAGACGCAGCGGGGTAATGCTGTGAATGAATGTTGATGTCATAAGATCACACACGTGGGTACTCGTATCTCTATTGGCTAGCTCTCACAGCACAAACCATAACATTGATACACACATATTTATACTACCCTAGTTACAAAATTAGATCACTGTTAATCTCCTGGGGTGCTATTCATAGTCATTTCGCTAGCCCGGGCTACGAGCGTGCTAAACAGGATTCATATCATATCATATCATATCATATCATATCATATCATATCGCTGACACTGGTTTATGAATACGAAAAACGTTAGTTCGCTGATCATCCACTGAAAGCCCGCGCTAAGAATGTCTATGAATACGGCCCCTGGTCTTTTAATCCCTCCATACAGGAAATAACATATGCAGGAGAGCGCATGGTTTTTAAACTGACGTTATAATGGTAATATTATCTATCTACTTCGCTCCAATAGATGACGCAATAGCAAGCACATTCCTTTCACGGTTGATCTCCTGGTTGGAGAACAGTAGTTTAAATTAGTTTTAAATGAAATGTTACAATTCAGAAAACAAATTACTGGAATCAAAATACATGCATCTTACTTGTGAATTATAAAGATTTCCTTCGCACTTTCTTCACAGAGAAAGCATTGATGCTGTTATCAAGTCGATCTGACGAAGCACATCAGACTCGATGCAAAGAAATATATTCAAACTTATTCATTATTGAAACAAAATTGATTTGTGAAAGGCAGGCTGTGATTTATTTCTAAGCATTGGTTTTGCTGGTGGTGCAATGATTATTACGAGTATTACGTTCTTACTTCGATAGGAAGTATAAAGTGAATTGAAAAATAAACTCCAACTCTTTGCGGAATAAACCTTTGATGTTAAATTATAGTGCACATGCTGGAAAGTGATTAAATAGTAATGTTGACGATATATTACAGTTGTGGTTGTGTACTATTTATAGCGATAAATAATAAACTCATCCAATCTGATTTTCAACAATGCATTCTCGTTTATACAAGCAGTTAAAGTCCCGTCGCTCTAATTTCCGGCAGCCAATCGCGTTGCAGGTCGGCAACATTTAAACGTGTGCGTCTTGTGAGTCGCTGATGAAGACGTTATTCATTTCTTAAGGCTCGATAAATACTTAATATAATCGCCCGCCATTTTGGCTCTTTCGTTGGCGTTCGCAGAAAGCACACGAGGACGTTATTTGCCGCTCAATTATTTGCTGAATTACAGTGCGTTTGATTTATTATCATAGGAGCTACGACATGATAATGTTTAACGGTGTGGCAAATAGATTCCTCGTATAGTAGCTCGTCATCGAAAGAACAAAAATGGCGAACGATACTACCTACTGTACCTAGACTTTGTAGAGCCTTCACTTCCTAAAACGTAAGCAAAGAGGAGGAGTCACGCCGGGAATAACAGCGTCGCGACTATAAATTTAAGCAGTTTCGTAGTATAATAACGTAACATAAGCATTACAATATAATTATGCAGTTGTACACTTTCCTTTTACTCTCACTGAGATCTCGACAATGTGATAACAAAACAGTATCCGACTTCCACAAAGTTTTCAAGAACAAGTTTCAGAAAAGATTTACAAACAAGTGTTTTAAAAACAAATTTCACTGAAAAAAAAAGGAAGAGAGAAAATTCCGCCCCCGTCCCCGAAAATTGCCGCTCTAGACAACTGCATAGGTTGCCTATCCCTAAATCCGGCACTGCCACACACTATCTTTCAACATGAATAGACCACGGAACTTTATGTACTAAAAAACCTGAAAATATGCATGTAACTTTGCAATAAAAATAGTTTAAATATCCGCTAAAAATTGAAATATATGCAGTAAAAATACATTTTAGAGGTTTAATAATACGATATAAAAGAAAATAATTTAAAATAATGTGTTAAGAAGCCATATTGCACCTAAGACGACGAATTTTCCGTCAGTAAATAAGCATTTGTCTTCACAAATTCGTTTCTTCAATAAAATAATATCCTGCTACTTTTTTCTTCCAACATGTCGGCGGTTAAATTGTAAGCAGGTCGATTATGACAACTGCATAGGTTGCCTAGCCCTAAATCCGGCACTGCCACACACTATCTTTCAACATGAGTAGACCACGGAACTTTATGTACTAAAAAACCTGAAAATATGCATGCAACTTTGCAATAAAAATAGTTTAAATATCCGCTAAAAATTGAAATATATGCAGTAAAAATACATTTTAGAGGTTTAATAATACGATATAAAAGAAAATAATTTAAAGTAATGTGTTAAGAAGCCATATTGCACCTAAGACGACGAATTTTCCGTCAGTAAATAAGCATTTGTCTTCACAAATTCGTTTCTTCAATAAAATAATATCCTGCTACTTTTTTCTTCCAACATGTCGGCGGTTAAATTGTAAGCAGGTCGATTATGACAACTGCATAGGTTGCCTAGCCCTAAATCCGGCACTGCCACACACTATCTTTCAACATGAGTAGACCACGGAACTTTATGTACTAAAAAACCTGAAAATATGCACGCAACTTTGCAATAAAAATAGTTTAAATATCCGCTAAAAATTGAAATATATGCAGTAAAAATACATTTTAGAGGTTTAATAATACGATATAAAAGAAAATAATTTAAAGTAATGTGTTAAGAAGCCATATTGCACCTAAGACGACGAATTTTCCGTCAGTAAATAAGCATTTGTCTTCACAAATTCGTTTCTTCAATAAAATAATATCCTGCTACTTTTTTCTTCCAACATGTCGGCGGTTAAATTGTAAGCAGGTCGATTATGACATGCACTACTTCTTCGCTTGATTGTGCAGTAAAACTTGTTGGAATGAAAATTTAATTCCACGAGACTTTATTGTCGCAGGTGTTTAAATACATTCAGTTTTGTTTCTATGAAATCAGACCGCACTAGCAGCATTGTCTTCGCAGCAGTTCCATGCCCTCAACAATACATGACTTTATTATCGCATGTGTCTAAATACATTCATTGTTGGTCCAACGAAATCAGAGTAAAATGTGATAATAGCATAGTCTACTATATACAGTCACGAAGCTCAATACGTAGTAAATATGCATCCATAGATAGTTGCTGACCAATAGGACCGCTACTATCGCCTCATTACAGACAATGCAAAATAGTACCGGCACAGTCTATTGTTCCTAGTACCTTCAAAACTCAAGCTTCGTGACTGTATATACTAGACTGTGGTAATAGTCTGAATAACATCTATGCTGCGTATTTTCGCCCTGGCTCTGAAAAATTACACTTAAGGTGCAATTCCTATGATGCGGCTGACGCACGCAGCTGACGGATTGCGTGTGACGTAGAGATGGGTAAAAAATAACACAACAGTTATTTTGGAACTGTTCCGGTCTCGGAACTGTTGCAAAAATGAACAGTAGGTCGGAACCTCCTGTTCCGAAATAACAGTGTTCCGACTCCTAGCTGCTCACTTGCCAACTGTTGCGGGCTCGCAGTACCGCGTGGCACAAGGTATGTTCCGACTCCCTCGGAACTGTTGCAAAAATGAACAGTAGGTCGGAACCTCCTGTTCCGAAATAACAGTGTTCCGACTCCGAGCTGCTCACTTGCCCAGCTGTTGCGGGCTCGCAGTACCGCGTTGCACAAGGTATGTTCCGACTCCGAGATAACAGTCGGAACGTCGGAGCTTGTTCCGATGAACCAACGACAGCTGCAGTTATACTGTACTTGAAACTCTCACGTGGTTGGAGGGGGGCGCATGGACATTGAAATCCTTGCGGTGGCGCGAACTTTAATATCAACATTTGTAAGACTGGCCAATCATCTGTAATGTTATAGTAAGTATTCAATAATCTGTAATATTGATTCCCGCTTTATGGTTTATTTCACCATTAGTTGACTAATTCTGTTTTATAAACATTCTACAAAGTCATAAAGTACGCATACTATTATTAATTCATTGATCAGCTGATTCTATACAAAGGTTAAAGTCGTAAATGGTAATGAGTGGTTTAGTTACAATGTCTGTATGTCGTTTGTTGAGGTTAAGTCTGACAAGCACAAGTTTTTGTGCTATCTTCTCTGTTATCAAAGAACGACAAAAATGTTGTAGCATTATTTGTTGGAAACTACCCATATAAGTACTGATTTGGAGAGCGAGGTTTAATGCGAAGTTTAAATTACACTTTGGTAAAGATGCGATTCCAACATTTTACTAACCCACTGCGGGGTTTCCAGGTTTCAGTACTGCCAATATATATCTTTTTTATTTATGAAATTGTAATATTTATTATTATTATTATTATTATTATTATTATTATTATTATTATTATTATTATTATAACTGTGCATTAAGAAAAGTAAAAATAAAAATTAATGATTTGTTTTTTTTTATTATGTAATAGAGAGAACAGAAATTGCATACCATATGTTTTAAATGTTATGTTATTTTTTTTTAGTTGGCTACCATGTCTTTATAACTTTATGTACGAAAACAAAGTGTTGTATTCTGTCCTTGTAGTCAACAGCTGTGTAATTACTAACATTAAGCTTTTGAGTTCTGTCCGCATGCACAGCAATTTTCCAAAATCGATTCGAATGTGCATTGCAGTGCCATCTATAGATAAGAATGTGTACTATGTCATGCCTACGAGTGCTCCAGTGTGAGCTGCATGGTGTTATTTGTCTATGGTGAAGAGGGAGGGTACTGTACCGTTCGTTTGAACGACTCAACGACTCCCACTCATCACCACTGGTGACTGTTATTTCGGAACTGTTATTTGGAACATAGTATTTTTTCGGAACCGGAACCGTCGGAACTGTTCCGGGAAAAGAACAACTTCGCCCATCACTAGTGTGACGCACTACACTGCTACAATGAAATGTTAGGGAAGTGATTCCTATGTGCGTCAGCCGCAGTGCAAGTTGAGCCGTGCGGCTGTACCCCTTCGAGAGCAGTACAGACGCTGCCGCAGCGCGTCTGGGAGAAAAGAGTCTCCACTTGCCTTGCTGTATAACGTCTGAAGCAGTAGATTTGTTTACCGTTCTGGAAGATGGAAAACTGGTCGAAATGGTGTCGAAGTTTCCATGCGTCTTTCATGTCGCAAGCTCAGGCTGCAAAGACCAAATTGTTAAAGACAGTGCTTGGAAAGAAATAGGAGAATTTGTCGAGAGCTCAGGTAAGAAAAATAGTGAGTTCTTGTAATTCGATTATTTTGCCAGGGTACTGTCCCTGCGTGACTATTGAAATATTTCGAAAATGAATCTCGCACATCAAACCCATCAATATTCGCAAAACCATCACCCTTAGCAAGTGGTATAAGATTTTTAGATGGTGGTGATTCATTAGGATCTAGTTCATAATAAAGTCTAAACCACGATAAACTGTGAAGTGTAGTATGTAAACTTAATTAACAATTAAATTGCCATTTTTAATTTCACAGAAGTTTATTATCCAATATTCACTGTGCCAATACAAGCATCAAAGAAGACGACATACTAATGATGGAAGACACTGCAACGGAGGATGCTGGTGCACCATCAACTTCTCAAATCACAAATGATACTCAACACAGAATATGGACAGAACAGTGAATTCACTTCGATCACCGAGTAAGAGCCAAAGAAACCACGATAAAATTATAGGCTTGCTGGAGGATAGGCGCATCGATAAAAAAAATATATAATTGACAGATTGAATCAGAATCGCGATGATGATTAAAGTATTGCGATGTCCGTCAAAAAACTGAGATCAAATTTGATTCATGAGATGAAAATGAGATCACCGCAGATGGTTTTTGATTTGGAAAGTCGCTACACAAATCCTTTCATTTTTCCACCGGAACCCTCAGCATCAACAAGCACTAGTAGTTGGATGACATGATCATCACCATCAACTTTGATTATCAGCAATCATTCAACCGTCCGTGACTCGTATGACTACACGGGATTTGAAACCCGGAAAATTTTGAATCACTGTGATTGTTTTTCAGTGTTAAAAAATAAAAATTGATTAATAAAATAGTTTTACTTACAGTTTTTGCAAGAAAAAATTGATTAAATATATTACCAAAATACTACTATAAAGCATTTTTACTTTACATACCTCAGTGTTATGGCTAACTTTTCGTCAAGAGTTATAGAGTACAGATATCTAATTGAAGAATCTTTCTTGAGATCGTCTTTGATCAGATCGAGAACACAGTTGAACTGAGCAATGTTTAGCCTGAAAAACTCCCGAAATATCGTGTCATCTTGTAACATGTACCGATTGATTAGTGTTGTAAAAAACCTTCCTCACGCCTTGTCCTAAATATGGGATATACTTCAGCATTTCCCTCATTTATTTGTTGGAGCAGAATTTCTTCCCCTTCATTTTCTTCCAATAGCAAATGAGGACCTAACATTCTAAATGTGCTGAGTGCAAAAAACAATTTTCTGAGATATTGATTAAAAACACATTGTGAAATGCATGTTGAGATACCTATAACACCGCCTTTTGGCGCACGAATGAATCTCTTACAGTTGAGCTACGACAAAGAAAATTTAGTATCATATTCTCTGTGGATGTTCCTTCCTCAGATTGAATAAAATGAAATTTGAAAAATTGTAACTTTGCATATTTTGAATGTTAGTTCTTCAAATATAACAATAAATCGCTTTCACTCATTGTGCAAGTATCCTCTCACTACCAAAAGACCGCACGCGTCTGACGTTTCATAGGAATCAGCTACTAATGCGTCAGCCGTGAATGTCAGACGCACTACGTCAGCCGCATCATAGGAATTATACCTTTACACGACTAATATGTACACACAGGGCAGCAGCTAGCCTCATGTTAAAGTGGAAAACGACCCAACTTATACACTAGGGACAAGTATTCATTGTCGCCGAAGCGAATAATTATTGGTTTTATTTCAGACATAACTTTTATATTTCTTGGAAAATTGGTTATTTTACGACGCTTTATCAACTGCTATGGTTATCTAGCGTCTGAGTGGAATGAAGGTGATAATGCTAGCGAGTTGAGTCCAGGGTCCACCGCCAAAAGTTACCCAGCTTTTGCTTTTAATGTGCTGAGTGAAAACCTCGGAAAAAACTTCAACCAGGTAACTTGTCGTTCGGGTTAGGCGAAAGCTTACAAATTAGTTTTTGCGTCATTGCACACTCGTTATGCGAAATGAAACTGACCAATCAACACTGATATAATTTGAGTCTTCACTTCAGTAACAGTCAGCGTATTCCGAATCTCACCGGACCGGTGGAGAACAATGACGTCACGCTGCAGCGAAATAGGAACAAAAAAACTGCTGGAAGGTTCGATGCTGTCATGGCGGCTGTACAGGTTGTTGTCTGTGCTACACTAGCAAGATTTTCCGAAATTTCCGTACTGTCATCTCGTTCAAAGAAAAGAGAGCGTAAACAACTTATTTCTTGAACCGGTAGTAATAACTGGTCCGTTGACATGTCCGCTCACAAGCCATTAACATATTGTTTTTACGTTGTGCTCATTACAAACAATACAGCAGAACACACCGCCATGACACAACAGTGCACGATGTCATTCGTCTGCTAATTCCCGCCCTATACAAGAACCAATCAGATTCACTGATGGCGGCTGATGGAGACTGCCACCACCTCTGCAAGCTGATGGAACCGGTGCGACACCGGTGGAGCATCAGTGACGTCATTGTTGAAATTCGGAACACCGTGATGCCACCAGATTGCTCAGCGCTGAGATTCGGAATACGCTCTATCATTGTCAGCACCAATTTTTGTACGTAAATTGCACCTAAAATGGAATAGTTCCTAAAATTGAAATTATTAATTGTTAATTTTGTATAAACTCCTAAAAGTCTTAAATTGGATTTAAAATTCTAAATTTTTCTTCTTCGCACCTAGAAATCCATTCCCTAATTATGACATATCCTTGTCCATTATTTGATTTTCCACGTGTTGAAACTTGCTGCGAATGCTGGCTAAATTACCATTTTATGTGCGCTGTGTTTGAAGAGTCATAGTTTACTCACCCCTGTTCTGTACGCTTCTGCTCGGAAATTACTCCTCTTCATCGTTTCATAAGCCAGTCGATGGATCTTACCCTGAGCTAGAACACAACCTTGCAACCTCTGTATGGAACTGGTATCACAGTTATTCATTGGTGAGGTCGTAGCGTATATCGTATTTCTGTTACAAAAAATATTAAAAGATAAAAAAAGTGAAGTAAATTTTATGATAAAAGTATGTATTCTTTCTCTACATATCATTATGACCTGTCATCGACATCTGTATCAAAAGAAAGGACTTAAATTATCTTCAAATCTTTATGTGTCTTATGTAGTCGCCCAATCGTTCGCCCAATTAATATATTAGAAATTTTGAAGCTCGCTAATTACTTTAATTTTACGCTCTTTTATCAGATATCGACATTTAGAAATCGGGATAGTGCACTGAATATCAGGTGAGCTTGCTGTAGGGTCAAATTGTATTTTGTGCAACACAAAATTGACTCTTCATATCCTGCTTTCTTCTCCCTTTTTTTTTTTTTTTTTCTTATCTCTAGAGTTGGGTCTGAAAATCACTTCCAACATGCAGTTAGTTCACTATTCGTTATTAAAAAATTTAAGATCTGTATTTTATTTGTCTTCAAATGTTAAATTCAAAAGTTTACTGTAAAATTCATCTTAAAATAATTCTACCCCTCGTCCTTATTTTCTTACCTTTTCTTTATAGGCCTACTATACGGAAAGTTTGCATAAATGCAAGGCAGACATTTCCGTCCTCATCATAATCAATATTATTATTATTATTATTATTATTATTATTATTATTATTATTATTAACAAGTCAGAATATATGGGAAATGCTGTTGTTATTCAGTTCAGAAGATTTTGTTATCTAGTCTGCTGTCAAGAAATCTGAAACTTAAAATTTATAAAACAGTTATATTACCGGTTGTTCTGTATGGTTGTGAAACTTGGATTCTCATTTTGAGAGAGGAACAGAGATTAAGGGTATTTGATGATAAGGTTCTTAGAAAAATATCTTGGGCTAAGAGGGACGAAGTTACAGGGGAATGGAGAAAGTTACACAACGCAGAACTGCACGCATTGTATTCTTCACTTAACATAATAATAATAGGAACATTAAATCCAGACGTTTGAGATGGGCAGGGCATGTAGCATGTATCAGCGAACCCAGAAATGCATATAGTGTATTGGTTGGGAGACCGGAGGGAAAAAGACCTTTGGGGAGGCCGAGACATAGATGGGAGGATAATATTAAAATGGATTTGAGGGAGGTAGGATATGATGATAGAGACTGGATTAATCTTGCACAGGATAGGGACCGATGGCGGGCTTATGTGAGGGCGGCAATGAACCTGCGGGTTCCTTAAAAGCCATTTGTAAGTAAGTATTATTATTAACAAGTGTGAAATTAAAAATGATTGATTTGCTCCTATTCCAATTTAAAATTTATCTTTCTAACTTTTCTGTTTATGTTCCAGATCCCGTCTTCCTTCCGGTCCCTATATTGAAGTTCTTTTTGGGTCTCATACCTTGTGTGTATCGTTCATTCTATTTAGGTGGTGCAGCCACTTTGTTCTGTAATTGGTCAGTTATGTTAAAAACGCTGTTAACGTTTAGTTCTTGAGGTGTTTTGCTCGTTATTTTTCCGGTCCATAAGGTTGTAACCACTCATTTTAACCGCTTGGATTCTTTTATCATTTGAGTCCAATTTTCTTATCCGTAAAATAATAGAGCTACTAGTTTACCATCAATTAATAGAATTGTAGGCATATTTCAGGGTACGATATATTTGGACGGAATTACGCAATAATAGACCAACCGACAATTTGAAAAAAATGAGATGTTTGCACAAATCTGTTGATGGCAGGCTGATTTAACTCGGAAAAAAAATCGAGAATGCGATATCTGAATTTTGCTGCTATTTATAAGCAAAACTTCGTTTATTGCATAAAATTCGTTTATTTATTTTGCTTTGAAATATTAATTCAACTGCTGGTCTCCTATCAAAAATCCGTTAGTATTTTTTTGGTATTATTTGTGCTATTTTTTTGTAATAGTATGAATGTTATAATACTTCTTGCATAAAATGTTTTATATAAAAAAAAACAGATTTCAGTAGCAATATCTCGAAACAGGTTTTTGGCGCTTGGTCTCTTATTGCGTAACTCCGTCCATTTTACTGTTCCATAGAGTTGAATTTGTTTATCCTGTTGTACATGTCATTATTATTGAATGACATATAGATTATAGTTCAAATAGTCGAGTGTTTTAACTTATTCTGTACTTTGCGTCACTCCTAATTTTGGCTGTCACTTCTAAAACTATCACTTTTGTTTTTGTTGATATTTTGACGTCATATCCCTTAGCGATAAATAAATGGCGTACACCTGTTTGTAGATTGTTTGCTATGATGGTCTAATAGCCGATGAATAATGACGTATTGAGGAATTGCTTATTTTAAAATGCTTTTTCAGTTTTATCTCAAACTGTAGTATAATTTTGTGAATATACACGATGTTTTAGAATCCAGTACACAAACTGGGAAGTGTAGTTGGGTATGTAAAGACAAACCGTTTTTGTCAGGCAACATGGGTCGACGACTCGTTATCTCGCTGCGCGGCGACCAATTTCTCAATGTAATGAAGAACTGATATTTGCACTGGAGACTGTTGCGGTCATCAGTCAGTTTCTAGGCTTCTACAGACTCTGAAACAAAATTTGGGCCACCTGAGTTTTCCAAGTTCCAGTTGCAACATATGCAACATACTGCGCATGCTCCTCTTTGGGGAGGCCAATGCGTACATGGGAGGTTATACTAAAAATGATTTGAGGGAGATGGAATATGATGCTAGGGACTGGATTAACCTTGATCAGAATAGGGACCGATGGCGGGCTTATGTGAGGACGGCAATGAACGTCCGGATACCTTAAAAGCCATTTGTAAGTAAGTAATTATATATCTGTAAAATACAATAATGAATAAAATAAATAAATATTACCTTAAACCCTCCAGCAATATTCTTAATATTTGCGCAATTTTCAAGGCGTTGAATAGTATTGACTTTGTGAGAAATACTCAGACGTGAACGTGTTTGTGACATGATGTCTTACCGGTATGCGGTGGCTTGGATTCTCCTCACAATAGACCACGTTGTACTGTTCTTCTGCTTTCTTTAAACTCAAAGGAATTCTACTAAATAGACGGAGCAGTGTACCCCGTGTTAAATTCTGAATGGGAGCTTTCGGCACTTGTTCTTAGGTTTCTTTGCTGAGCCTAACCAAAGACAGGGAGTTTACTGATGTCATAATCAAAGCTCGGAACTTGGGGACTTGTGTCTTTGCACGTGACTGAGCGACCGGACTTCAACGTCAACAAACTCCCGCTTCCAGCACGGAGGTACTGCCAGGTCTGCTATAAAAGTGGTTTCTGTCTGGAACAACATAATGATAGTATTATGGTAGGTTGAAACACGTAATTTTATAACATATATAATAAAAATAAACATGAGAAATATATCAAATATACTGTTCTGCTTTGTACATTTTATTACAGTGCATGAGTACGTACATTCGAAGGTTTTCGGATCCATAACTTCTTCGCTGAAATGAAACGAGAAAAACTTATTTCCAAGTCACATGAAGCGACGGGAGCAAACCTAAAATACTGAATGTTTTCACTGTCACTGTTTTCTGTTTCATTTTCAGCAATTGCTAGCTGATCTCGTATGTGAGAAAGATAAGTATATCCTAAATTTTTCTCAAAAATAGTTTTCAATTTATTCTACGGTAGTTTCCTCTGCTACTTGATCCATGGCTATGAACAAATCTTCCACCAATTTAAGGGACTGCAATGTCTATCAATGAATGCCGGTTTCCAGCCTCTAGTTTGTGTGGCACAACTTACAAAATATAAACTCTCCATTCGAAGAAAATAATGTATCTCCTTCGAATTCCTCCTCGAAATTCTGTACCTAAAATTTAAAAAAATGTATTTTCAAACTTGTATAATATCCATTCGAATAACACGTATTTTCTAATTCCTCAAACAGACCGTTTATCTGTAATTCTCTGAATGTCATTATCTTCGATATGCCAAAGTTTCCTCGTTTGTGTTACTACAACCTGTGTATATTTTTGTGTGGCTTTACTTTGTGTACAGTTTTTTTTTCTCTGTATCTTTATTTCTTGTGTAGCTTTATTTTGTATATAGTGTATTTTTTCTGTTTATTTCTATTATTGTATTTGTATTCCTGGTGTTGTGGAAGAGAAGGCCTGATGGCCTTAACTACACCAGAATGACTAAATAAAATAAAATAAATAAATAAATATATAAATGAAGTTTCCTCGTCCGTCTTCCTCTTATTCGATGTAACCCCGTTCTTAGTACACACGACTGTCCCTGAGCACTTGCAGCGTGAGCTTTGTGTACGTTGTACCTGTAACCTTACTCATGCACATGAAACACAAGTCCCCAAGTTCCGAGTTTTGGTCATAATTTGTAGTGCTTTTGAATATCTCAGTTCCGCACTTGGTATTTCATTTTTTTTTAATCACGTCCGTTTTTAAAAACGTGTATTATTTTGTCACGTGAACAAGAAAATATTGAATTTACCTGTCAACAGTTCTGAGGAGGTTTCGTCGAAGTTTCTGAAATTATAGCCAACTGGACAGAAATTCATTCATGCGGTGATCGACATCATAACGATACTGCTCATCAACTAAAACTCCTGTGCGGAAGTAAGTTTCAAGAATACATTTGTGATGCTCTGTTGTAATATTTATTTCCCCCTATTAATATTTAAACAAAATTAATTGAAGTTTGATTGTAGTAATAACATGGATGACATTTAATTCTTGTTTTTAATTTACGACTGCATTCATTTGTTGACAAAAACAAAAGAACAGTCGGCCTAATGTACCATTATCAACAACTGACGTGGCATATATCGTTTATCCATGCCTTCAGGATTTAACTCACTCCGTGTTGATGACCTCATGGATATATACAAACAAGTTCCGGACGTTCTCATTCAAAATAATTGTACACGGTGTATAGTGTGTCTTTACAGTGACTACAGTGAAAGATTAAAATTGATTAGAACATATTAAATTATTTGTTTTCTGTTTGTATCTTTACAGATAATTGGTCATTAAATCAACAAGAACTTCTGTTGAGATGAGATTGAGAAGAAGTATCACTCGTTGCTAGGCAACTCAAAAGAAAAAAAGGTAGGACAGATTTTGTAAAATAAATAAACAGCTATGGCTCGCTTTCGAGCAGCATATTATACGTCATATAATTTGCTATAGAATATCTCACAATCTCAGATGTTTTGAATGTTGCCATATTGCTGGAAGTTAATTGCTTGCGTGTGCAGTAATTTCTAAACTTTTCTGAATTGTATTTTTGCGTTGCTACATTATCTCCTTATGCAATCTTCAGAATACGTTAGTTGCAGTCTAGCTGGTACCACGCTTGTCGTTAAATCAAAAGTTCGCGTTTCAAGTTCTTCCATACGATGGACTTTTAAGGGGCGATAAAAATCTTTTAACAGTACTTCGTTTGTGGAGTAAAACCGGGAGTCCCTGTCGAGGATTTATGGCACGTAAAAGAAAGCTTGTCCATAATTTAGACTACTTTTGACAAAATTACCGTCCAGCTGTTTTTACTTCCTTCCCACAATGTTCCACTATTTTTCGGAAAGATATATGGAGCCCATTATAGCTATTGACACTGGAAAAAACGGAAATCGAAGTAGAAAATTAGGTGACTGTTACACTTTTACTACGTCATACTACTTTTGACCAATAAAACGGTACGGAAGGACGTCTTTCAACTACTCGTGGCTGCTTATTGCACAATTTTATCGCTTCCCTAGCATTTGTTTATTTTTATCACTACCCTAGAATTTGTTTCTTTGTTTGCCAACATTTCAAACTGCAAATTCTTTACGCTACTATAAAACATGCTTTGCGATCGTAATTTGTTTCCCGCATAGATAGTCGACTGGAAATGGCTGCTCCGTTCAAACAATATGGTGACGTTAACATTAGTGAAACAGAATTTTAGTAAGTCAAATTTAATAATATTTTATTGTATTAAGAGTACTTTATTTCTTCTAATCTTTATATACGTTCTTCTAATCGTGTAATAGTCAATTAAATCCCACTCGAGTTTTGGTTTTCTATAGATAAATCAAAACCTTTAGTGAGATTACTGTTGATAATAATTTCCACTAAACTGCAATATATTTGAGGATAGAGGATTGGTACTTGAGGTTGCACATATATTTACATACATATAATGTTAGGAACTTCAGGGAAGTAATTTTCATTGCATTACGTATAACATCGGGTACTGTTACAGATAAATTAGAATAATAAAAAAAACTTACAAGGACAACGCAAAATATTATTTGGGAAATAGCAGGCACAGTTTGAAAGAATACGACAGATTACACTTTACATTATGACTCGAATAGGTTCTCCTCCATACTGAGAATGGGTGCTGGTTGTGACTAGGGACCATACTTTGTCCTAGGAGTATTACTCGAGTTTTTAAGTAGATGACGCAAGTGCATCGGAAGTACTTGACTGACGGCTCACTCGACTCTTGTTTCGTAAAGTGGGACGGAAAAAAAATACACCACATTAACGAGTACACCAGTATTTGCAATTTACATTATTTACACTATAATTCACTATTTTTAATATTTTACACTATAATAAAGAATGTAGGTCTATGTTGATCAAACATTATTTATATTATTAAGCTTATGTACAGTGTTGTGTATTGTAATGCAAGGTATTTTATTTTTAAGTTATACGGACCACTTTGGTTTTCTAAATTGTCTGCAATTGTGTAAATAATATTTGATCAAGTAAGCTTTCACTCTTTATGATAGTGTATTATTAATTATGGTTTATTGAACGACGCTCGCGACTGCCGAGGTTATATCAGGGTCGCCGGTGTGCCGGAATTTTGTCCCGCAGTTCTTTTACATGCCAGTAAATCTACTGACATGAGCCTGTCGCATTTAAGCACACTTAAATGGGCCGGGATTGATCCCGCAATCTCGAGCACAGAAGGCCAGCGCTATACCGACTACGCTATGCAGACTGACTGTGATAGTGTAAATAGTGAAAATACCGTATTAGAGTATACGAGTATATAGTGTAAAGGGCTGTCAGATAAAGACAGTATTTGGTCTCTAGAATATGATCTTTCTTCTACTTTTGTAAAATATTTATATTTAATATCAATTTTCCTTCATTATGTTAATCATTCCTTCGATCCAAATTGTAATTTTTTAACTCTTAGAATTACATGTAACTAAACATATCTACATTTTATCTTATTTTTATTATCATTGTTATTATTATTATTATTGTTATTATTATTATTATTTTTATTATTGTTACATTGTTTTCTGTATTGAAGTTATTTATATTTCCTATGTATTTTTATACCGATTGATTGGAAGAGAAGGCCAGTACCAGTAAAAATAAATTAACAAATAATTTAAATTGTAGGAAAAGTCATCGTAGTATCAGTCTTTATTAGTAGAATGCATTTTCCACAGTCTTCAAGGTCTAATTTTGAATCATGAATAGAACGTCAATTGTAGCGCAAACAAGATGCAAGTGTTCCCTTATATATAGTACTTGTGCTACGCGCCAACGTCACGTCAATAAAGTCTATACACATCTAACCCTATCTCCGTACGCCCTGGGAAAGAATACGGTTTCTATTTCTTCATATGTGGACATTATTTGCTACCATTTGTAAGCTTCTGTACATATTTATGTAATTTGTTAATTACTTGGGAATATAATATGAGAAACTCCACACACTCTTGTACCTGATACTATTCTCTGGTAGTTAATGACGGTTATCACGGCCGACTTGTAGCATAACATTCTGACTTTGCAAAGGAAAGATTGTGACCTTATAACACTATATTTTTCTCCAAATAATAGAGAAATGTCAAGAACTTGGAATAAGTTACTCAGATAATTGGCCATAGAAACTCGTTAAATTTTGTTTGAAAATAATGATTTTCATTCTTCTCAACAGGATGTTAGGTGTTAACACCTACACAAGCAAATAAATAAAACATGATCATTAGCTCTTAACGGTTTCTTTGCCCTTTTATGGTGGCACATGCATCTCATTGCGATATGAAGAAACTCCTACCTTTCAGAGCGATTCTTAACATTGACTGTCTTTGTTTTGTTCCGAAGGATGCAATATTCAGCTTACTTGACGTTTCATTTGCACATGCTTTTAGCTGACAATAAGAAGGATCGTGTGGACCGTAAAACTGAGCGATTTTTAGAACTGAATGCCTCCAACTCACAAGGATACCGTCCCAGGTCATGGTGCTTGAATTTAATAAAAATGCATATTGAAGATAATTTTCGTTCGTTAAGAAACGTGGTGATAGTCGTTTGTTTCCCTTTTTCCTCGTTTACTAAATATATTAACTTGAAAATCGTTGCTACTTATGCCACTTCTTGTGCGCACTTGGATCCTCATAGTTCTTCAAGACCGTATCATAGCTCTCACATTAATGCTTTAGTCATTTTTTTTCTCTTAACTCACATAAATACTGTAGTAGTGTAATCCATGGCATCTGTCACTCATTCGTACACCGTCCAAATCCATAGGTATGCACCTGAAAGTCTAGAAACATGACTGTGTATATGCTTTCAAGAACCGAAAGGGGAATTTGAATCTAAAGTAAAACAATGTATTCCTCTCGCCAAGCTTAGACGACCTCACTCACACCACTCTGCTGACTCGTGCCTTACCCAAAACATAACAAAATCATACAGAGTGCATACCTGTTAGTTATACAGCGTTGTCACATTATGACTCTGAATTAGCCCAGCTCCTGGGATGAGGCAAGTACGATGTTTTTTTTTTTTTAACAGAGGTGTTAGTAGTTATCTCTTGCGGTAAGATAAGCTAACCTCTCTACTCGGGCTGAGGCCGCGTATGTTGGCAACGCTGTTATGAAGCAATTCAGTTATCGAACGCGGCCAACTGCATAACATAAACATCGAGATCATGTTAATGTGACTTCTTTGACTTTTTTCCTCTGAGCTTGGGCCGTCTAAGTTTGGCGAGTACAATAGACAAAGATTAGTCATTTAATGGTGTGATCGATGCAAGTAGTTCCGGTAAATTGACAAAAAATCACGTGAGAAAATGATTAAGAGATGTATTTCTTCCGGATGTTAAAAAAGACACACTACTACCACAGTCTAGTATATACAGTCACGAAGCTTGAGTTGTGAGGGTACTAGGAACAATAGACTGTACAGGTATTATTTCGCATTGTCTGTAATGAGGCGATAGTACCGATCCTAGTGGTTAGCAACTATCTATGGATGCATATTTATTACGTATTGAGCTTCGTGACTAAATACTAGACTGTGCTGCTATTTCTGGATTCCTGGAGTAGTCAGATAAATGACGCTATATTTACTGATGAAGAAGTAAACAATACATTACCTAGTGAGACAATTAAAACACAAAAACTACAAGATTTGTGCAGCCTTTGGATGTGTATTTCTTTAGGGTATTTCACACACAAAATTATCTGTGAAAACAGTCCAGACATATTGCACTTTAGAGGCTTCATAATGATATTACATTCTGTTGTGTATATACCGCCAGTTTCATTCACCTCTCCTCAAAGTCATGCTAATATACACGTGGCAGAGGTGTGAATATGTGACGGAGAAATATGTAAGAAAGTTTTATAACTCTCTTGCAACAATGTTGCTGTTGGAAACAGTGTGTGTGTTACAGAAGAGTATGAAAAACCAGCCTATAGCATAAAATGTTTGTACTTTTCAAAGGCTCTTTGTCCCGACCACTTCATTTCGAATCCACACTATCATATTTAAGGTGAGTCACAAAGTTAATGCATTTTTTAAATTTAAATTGAATTTATGTTTGAGAAAGCGCACTCTATTAATGTGAATTAAGAGAAAAAGAAAATATACTAGAGTATTAATGTGAGAGCTGTCATATGGTGTCGCGGAACTATAGGAATTCGAGTACGCGCAAGATGCGGCATAAGTAACATCAATTTTCAAGTCATTGTATTTCGTAAACGAGGAAAAAGCAAAACAAACGACTATAACCACATTTATTGAACGAAAATTAGCTTGAAAAAACACTAGTTGAAAAAGAAAAGAAATTTTAAAAAATAAAAATAAAATGATACAAACAATATAAAAAAGGAGATACAGTAGTATTAACAAAAATTGAGACCTAATGAGCAGCGCTCGTGTTCGGTCGCAGTTCAGATATATTATCAATAGGCCTATAAGATAATATAAAATAAAATAAGATAGGAAATAGAATTTAAAATTACAGTTACAGGAATTATATAATACAATATTAATATAAGAGAAATATAGAAAATAAAATAATAATAATAAAAATAAATAAGTAAAATAAAATAGGAACTAAAGTTTAAATTACAGCGGCAGTGGAATTATATAATATAATATTAACACTAGAGAGGAATAATATCGCACGTGAAAAGTAGGACTATATATTTCAAAATTATAAAATACAAATATAATATAGGTTGATTAATTCATACACATAGGCTATAAATTTATTTAATCAAATTTAAGATATTAACACGTTTCTAATTTTCTTGTTATATGTTAGTGTGTTACATGTTAGAAATTCTGGGTGTATATATGCATTTTCATTAAATTCAAACATCATGACCTGGGATGGTTCCCTTGTCAGTGTTCAGTCTTCGTTCAGTTCTAAAAATCGCTCAGTTTTACGATTGACGCGCTTCTTCTTCCTTGCAACTAAAAGTTGTCTAAAGTGAAAAAATATGTAATATACAGGGACAGCATTTTATTATTACTAAATTTCTAATATTAACCTGGCTATACCTTTGGATTAACGGCTGAGAACCGGAAACACCGTTTGCTACCCCCTTCCACGACTGGAATTCGATGACACTGGCGTAAAATAGAAACAAATCACTTTACTAGGTATAGGAGGGAAGAAAAGTAGTTCATCCATTTACGTAAACTTGGAAATATCGCGATTTTGAGTTGATAATTTTCATTAGGTTTTTGTTTAATCAAAATACAGTACAGTATTAACAATGAGTGTTTTTACGCAAGAACTGAGCTATCCATGCGAACGTATTCATTATGCAGTGTATATTGTACTGTCTACAGCACATTAGCGTACACTATAGAGAATGAAGTTAAATTACGTAGATGTCCAATTCCTAATAGAAATTAATGTTTTCAGAAAAGAGCTGAGACAGGCCAGCCACTAGACTTTACAAAGGGGCGAGCATAAGAGGGTGGGGGAAAACCGGGATGTAACATAGGCAAACGAACGACAGTACCTGTGCGAAAATATGATTCAATAATGAAATCTCTTTCGTCACTGGAAAACGCGAACATATTTCTGGAACTCACTCACTATCTCAGTACTGTTTGCTATAACCGTAAGGCGACTTTGACTGCAACGCGGCCTTGGTTCTGTGTGGAGGACGTTTGGAAATTTACTAGTAGAGGGGGCGGGAGTGAAGTACATTCAAAAACTCAGGTATAATAAAAATTGAAGTAAAAATAAAATGATGTCCCTGTATTATGATCTCCAGTGTGGTATAGTCCAGTTACTGATTCATTAAATTTATTAGAGTGCAGGAGTTTAAAAGTGTGAGTCACGTATCGGAGTTAGCGGTATGTGAAAGGATAATTTTGAGGCGTGAAGAAAGGAGATCTCCCATAAAAGGAAATATAATTGGAATGGCGGCGCTCTTAAAAGTCTTTAATGTCGAACCTCTGAGAGAGTGAAGTGAGTTCCATATATAAAATGCAAGAACTTATACCTAAGGGAATTAAAATACCTTGTTTTGAAGTTCTTTATTAATGAAACACAATAAATACATGATACGTAACATACGAAAATAAAAACACATACAAGTTTGCATCGTGTTTCAAGAAACTAAAATACAGTATTATAATTTCTATTTTTTGTAACCGATTGTGCACGACTCTAATCAGAACACCTTTTTCAATACAACACTACCAGTCATGAACAGAGAGAGCATTTGGTGTACGTAAACCGTTGAGTTAACTGCTACACGCACTATATCATAATGTATCAGGGAGCAAGGAAGAGAGGGGTAAATGTCATCGTGTCGCTACAATAACGACGACTGGAGTACAGTTCCTGCAGCAAATTATCTTTACTATTCAGTATTTTCACTTTGTAATATTAAATAACCTATTGTTTATATTGTGCATTTAATTACAACACACATAGTTCTGTGTTACATGATATTAATGTAACTACATAAGAATAATATATTGTATATAAATACAGCAACATAGAAAACATAGTATTTTACTTTGTACTACTTTGCCCTTCTTCATGACTGCATTTGTTACAGTGCACGACAATATACTTCATTAAGCTTTTCTGCTTTCATTTCGTCAGACCACAATAATCGCATTGATTTTTCAAACAGAGCTGCAGCGGTAACACGATTTACTTTCTATAGCTCTTCGAATGTCGATAGAAACTTTTTGCCCACACCTTCAGCTTTAAGTGCCCAACAATAACATTAGCAACAGATCTGTTTGCAATATTTGTCGTTTCGTCTATAGATATCCACAATTTTTCATCTTTTAAGGTTTCTCTAATTTCACGTAAGACATTTTCATAACATTTTGCTAAATAACCCGTACGCAGAGTAAATTGTTGGGGTAGTGTTATACCTGTATATTTTTGCAAAAATGATCTGACACATGGGTGTTCCAGTTTTTTAAATGGAATATTTGCCCTAACGAACATGTGGCACAAGTCTTGGTAAAAATCACATTCCACATTTGAACTCGTGGGAATAGCTTCGACTTTTTTTTCGAATTCAACAACTTACAGCATTCCTTGTGTCTTTCAGAGTTGTAGTGTTTTTGTACATGGTGTCTCTTGTTCCCCAGTAGATCGACTTTACATACCATGCATGTACGTTTTTCACCATCCGTGGAAAAGTGCTGCGATCCGAACTCCTCAACAAATCGCTGCAATTGTACATTCCGAGGCTTCTTTTCTTTCGGCATATCGTAAACTATGTTGTAATGTAAATGCAAATAAATGCTTTGCACTTACGGTAAACACAAATAGAACTAATTAGGACTGCGATAGGAAAAAAGTGAATACGGGAAATAGTGTAGAAGGACCAATAAAGTAGAATATGCATAAAACAGTACATTCAAATACGTATGACAGCACGAGTAACATCAGAGAGCTCTGCGCGTACAAGGACTGTACCTTGTAGGTAAGACCCCCTTCGTGACGTAACCAAAGCTCTCGGTATAGTAAACTTGTGTCCACTGATAACGTACCCCATCTGCTCTCTTTGGTCATGAACATACCCGTCCATAACAGGAATCCAGAAGATAGCGCTGAAACTCGTATTGAGGATAATGGAAATTACACAGAAACCAAGTCAATCAGGTGAAATAACACCATAATTTAAATATAAACACAGTGAAGTTGTTATTTAAGTAACTTAATAGTCCATCAGTGACATGTTTGTTCAGTAAAGTGCACTATGTTTAGGTTGACCAGACGTCCTCTTTTGTCCGTACATGTCCTCCTATTTTGGCCTTTGTCCGGGGTCTGGACGGATTTTTAAAAAATCAAGAAATGTCCTCCTTTTCGTAACTTGTATGCCTGATATTTTGAAATTACCTGATTTGACGCCTTTTTCAAGTAACTTGCCTGTAGGTGGCAGCAGCAACGACGGAATATACTCTTTGCCATCATAATAACTCTGTTTGCTCCCCCCTTGTTATGGTCGTTGTTCACAGGTAGCTAGTAAATCGAGAGATCGAGGTGCGAATGTAAACCTAAAAAGATATTTATGCTCGACCATGCCGAAATGTAGTAATTATACACCTGGTAGCAGCCCTTTAATGCACCTCATTAAAGTACACCTATTCATTAAAGTTCAGTTGTTCAGCCAATCAGAAATCACCATTGTAGCATTATAAAAGCGCAAGTATCGATTATTCTCGGATATGCAATCGAAAGACAACAGAGGCTGGAAATCCAATACTGTCGCAGAAGGTTAAGTTCTGTTACTATAATCATTAGCGTTAATTGTAAATAATATTCAAATAAATTCAATTTGTCATCTCGTTTTTCAATGTCTAAATCAATTTCAAGGTTATATCAAGATTAATCTTTATTTTACTCTCTAGATTATATCAAGGTCAATGCATTTGTTTCTAGGAAAAAATCAATACTTTCGCGTCTCCGCACATCTCATAATTTACGAGGTATTGCACAAAGTCAGTTCCGCTCCCCAGTCAGATAAGAATAATATGAATACTTATGAATAATTTCAAGTTAGAAATATGGTCGAGCATAAAAAGTCGTATGAAACTTGCCTATAATGATAATTAAGACGCTCGTATGAAAATTATGAAACTCGCTTGCGCTCGTTTCATAAACAAACTTACTCGCGTCTTAATTACTACCATTACAAGCTCGTTGCATAATGAACTATTTTTGTTTTCTTTAATAATTATAGTTCCCTTGACTTTTATACACTATCTACCATAAAGTAATTGGGCAATGCTTTTGTCCCTTTAGAACCTCGTGGTACCACCTCTTGTTGCTATAACAGCAGCCACCCTGTCAGGCATGCTCTCCACTAGTTTGTGTAGGATAACCACTGGAATGCGTCGCCATTCCTCTTGCAACATGGTACTCAGTTGGACAATGGAAGTTGGCCCCATGTTTCGGCGGCTATTATGCGGTGGTATGCAGACAATAATGTCCACAGGTTGGACCGGCCTGCACAAAGTCCTGATCTCAATCCCAATGAGCAACTTTGGAACGAATCGGACCGGCGATTGAGGTCTCGGGAGACGGCCAACTTCCATTGTCCAACTGAGTGCCATGTTGCAAGAGGAATGGCGACGCATTCCAGTGGATATCCTACACAAACTAGTGGAGAGCATGCCTGACAGGGTGGCTGCTGTTATAGCAACAAGGGATGGTACCACGAGGTTCTAAAGGGACAAAAGCATTGCCCAATTACTTTTTGGTAGATAGTGTATGTAACTAACTGTAAAATCATTATTATTAAGTTTTTTCATAATTATTTTTCAATAAAATAGATATTAGCATACTTTTAAGTGTGATATAGCTAAGTAAATCTGTACTGTAAATATTTTATAATAAAATAGATATTGACGTAATTGAAAGTATAATATAGACTTAAGCCTAAATCTCAGTACATACTCCTGTCCTCTATTTTTGAACAATGCCTTTTTTGAAGCTTTGTGTCCTCTTTTTTATCGGTGTGAATCTGGTCACCCTAACTATGTTTCATATTGGGAATTGATGTAGAGCTTCGCATAGGTGCCTTGTTAACATACAGATGTGAGGTTGATTTAAGGACAGAGAGTTACGAAAGCATGGAAAAAAATGGCAAAATATACAGTAACACTTTTGACAATATCTACCACAAGATTTATGATAGCCATACATAGAATGTTAAAAGAATGCTGAATTGAATGGCTTAGAGATAATTTAATTTAGATTATTAATTTGTCCTTTAAAATTTGTTTAATTGTTGCAAAAAAATGGAAAATATATTTTTACGTAAAATCACATAGCTACATTTTCTTGGAAAATTAATGATACCATTAGTCCCTAATTTTTACCAGATCTTACATATTGCCTTGTGATAGTGAAACTCAGTTTTTATTTTTATAACTTGGAAATTAAGTTAGTTTCATAATTTTATACATGCTGTGAAAATTATTTTTCCCAAACTCGAATGTTTTAAAATATCACAAAACCAACCAATCTTTCTCAAATTAAGTAAAAAGTGAGCTTCTTATAGCTGTATGTATATGTAAGATCTGATAAAAATTTAGGACCAATGAGATCATTGGTTTACCAGGAATTTGTACCTATGTGATCTAAAGGCCCATTCACAATGAAAATTAAACATAACCGTAACATAAACACAGAAGTTTGCGTCCAGGCTACCAAATGGGATCATTCACAATGATTCACATAAGCATTGACATAAACATTACCGTAAGACGTTAACATGAAAGTTTGCAACTCCAAACTTTCATGCTTATGCTTACGTGATTTGCAAACAGAATACAATCGTGGAGCGCTGAAGTATACGACAGGATATGAGGAAATGGCGTCGTTGTTATGTTTCTATGGTTACCAAGTATGTTTGCGGTTATGTTTATGTTCCCATCGTGAATGATGGTATGACTTCTTCATTTTACCGTAACGTTTATATTCTTAAGTTAACGCTTACGTTATGTTTAATTTTCATTGTGAATGAGCCTTTATATTTAAGTGTATTTTCGATTCGTTGCAACAATTACAGAAATTATTTAGGTCAGATGAATAATCTAAATTAAGTTAACTGTATGTCATTCTGCTGTCAAAAAATCTGAAAGTTAGAATTTATAAAACAGTTATATTACCGGTTGTTCTGTATGGCTGTGAAACTTGGAGACTCTCACTTTGAGAGAGGAACAAAGATTGAGGATTTTTGAGAATAAGGTTCTTAGAAAAATATTTGGGGCTAAGAGGGATGAAGTTACAGGAGAATGGAGAAAGTTACACAACGCAGAGCTGCACGCATTGTATCTTTCACCTGACATAATTAGGAACATTAAATCCAGACGTTTGAGATGGGCAGGGCATGTAGCACGTATGGGCGAATCCATAAATGCATATAGAATGTTATTTGGGAGGCCAGAGGGGAAAAGACTTTTGGGGAGGCCGAGACGTAGATGGGAAGATAATATTAAAATGGATTTGAGGGAGGTGGGATATGATGATAGGAACTGGATTAATCTTGCTCAGGATAGGGACCAATGGCGGGCTTATGTGAGGGCGGCAATGAACCTCCTGGTTCTTTAAAAGCCAGTAAGTAAGTAAGTCAGTAAGTATGTCATTCAATTCAGCTTTCTTTCGATATTCAGTGATAAAATTTATGTATGGCTATCATAAATATTGTGGTAGATATTGTCAAAAGTGTCAGTGCATGTTTTGCCATAATTATTGTATGCGTTCATAGCCCGTTGCCCTTAAGCTGTGACTAATATTACCAACTTTTACTTATTCCGGAGTTGTATTGAGAAGAATGTGTCTAATCTTGTATCATATGGGAAACATTCTGGATTTGTCAGCCGCGGCTTCTCCCATTCAAAGCACTTTCGTATTCTCTCCTTTCACTACACCAGTCTCGATGTCGGTTGTTTTTAATTTTTCTCAATTGAAATGACTTGCTAGAATTTATTGACCCTATTTTCACTGAGATGTTTCCCATAGATGGCTTAATGTGAAGTATGAATAGCGTTTCAGTATTATAGTAATACAAGGCGAGGTCTTGTATGTGCCGTATCATTATAATATCCCTTGAGCAGTTCTCTTTCTCCGTTTTCATCTCTCTCTCGTGCTCTCTCTTTCTCTGCGAGAGCCATATTGTGCTGACGGGGATTAGCTAGATTTCATCCCATGCAGTTCGGTCCATCCCCCCCTCCCCCCATGTAATTTCCAAGTACCACAACCTGGTCACGGTGAGCATTCACAACGGTTTGGTATCTCAGGTCTTTCTGTTTGTTGCAAGCGGGCGTGATGGAGTGGGGGGAGATACACAACACAAGGAAATAGCTGATCATTCTGTAATTACTTTTTCATTCATATTGTAATGTACGTATGTTCTCAAAGAAGTAATAACACAAACTGCATGCATTTTTTTAAATCTAAGTTGATCTGTTGTTCCACCAAAAGATGTATCAGACATTCTTGTACAATCAGCTTTTCACAGATAACATTGAACAACAAGTTTTTACTTTTTGTCTTCGAAATAAAAATGGGTGAATACCACTAATATGTGAATTTAAAATCCAAATTGTCCCACCACGTACCATTTTCCGAAGAAAGTGAATTGTATTTTTTTATGAAAAAACTTTCTTTTTTTTTTTTTCACTGTTACTGATAAAACTACAACACACTAGGGATTCAAAATGCCTCATAATACTTGAAAAATTTGTACTGGATACAAAAATGATGTTACATAGTTTAAAACACAAAAAAAAACAACAATAAAAATACAGGGTGATCCGTTTGGGTAGACTATGGATAAAATAAAAGCACCGTAAAACATTTACTACTGAACTTTATTTGTTGAAACTTTGTGCATACAACACTGAAAGATGGGAGATTCCTCAGAGCTCAACATGACCTCCATTGCGCACCCTACACAACTCATAACGGTGATCAATTCAGCCTATGTCCGTTGTAACATAAGAGGGGTGATTTGTTGAAATGTTTGATTAATTTTTACTCTCAGATCATCAATGTTCCTGGGTTTCTGTGAATAGACAATGTCTTTAACAAAATCCTACACAAAGAAGTCAGGAGGGGTTAGATCTAGGGAGTTTGGTGACCAAGCCAAGAGATAGCTGCTGCTCCTACTGTGTTTCGCCTGCGACCTCCTGTATGTTTTTTAATACAAAACCTGTTTTTACAAATGTTCGATACCACAACATTATGGAATCGTATTTAGATACACTACGCACACCATACTCACGTCGAAATTCCCTTTGAACTCTTTTAACACTCTCAAATTTAGCTTGCCAAAGAATACATTTTGTCCGCTGTTGATTTGTAGTATTTAATCATCTGCGATTTTCATTTGTCCTTTCAGGTTATTCATTGTTGATTGTCACATTATATGGAAACTCCCATCTTTTAATCATAATATAACCAGCAAGAAATTTTTCATACTATCATAATAGCTTTATACTAATAAATTAATATTATCCATATCCAAACGGATCAGACTGTATTTCATTGCGCATAATAAGAAGAATCTCAGAATTTGAACTTGCCAATTAAAAGGATTTTCTGGATGACTTCCGTTTATAACTAGACCCTGCACTGTCTTTCACAAGGAACCAACAATAGTCTGCAAGCATGGTGGATGATGTTCTTTTATATCGCCTTTTCATTTCAGATATTTATTGATGAAATCTTCCCCCATGTTCGTCGCTTACGGCTTCAAGATTAGCAGGAAAGAAATCCAAATGGGAATATAAAAATTTTATTTTCAGAGACATATTACACCACATTTTCTCATATGCACTTGATATAGATTCCGTCGGCCTCGGTAGCGTAGTCGGTATAACGCTGGCCTTCTATGCTCGAGGTTGAGGGTTCGATCCCGGCCCAGGTCGATGGCATTTTAGTGTGTTTAAATGCCACAGGCTCATGTCAGTAGATTTATTGGCATGTAAAAGAACTCCTGCGGGACAAAATTCCGGCACAATGGCGACGCTGATATAACCTCAGCAGTTGCGAGCGTAGTTAAATAAAAATCATAATTTAATTTTAATTTAACATGGTTTCCACAAGTTGAGATAGTTGTCTGCCCTAGAATTTCCAAGGAAATTTTAGCAAACATCTTTGAAAGCGTGTCATGCTTTTTCTGTAACGGAAAGTTTTTCCTCAAAGAAAGTGTCAGCCATAACTTTGTGAATTTGTGGACCGATGAAAATGCCCTATTTTAATTTGCCTTCACTCAAACTGGTAAAATTTTATTTTAAATACTGAAAACCACACCCTTGTTTGTTCATTGCATAGACCTCACTTTGAACTGTTATGAAATTTACTGTTGATTAATTAGAGATACAAAAGAACAAGCCAACAATCATAAAAAACTGGAAATAGGTCATACTTACTTACAGGCTTTTAAGGAACCCGGAGGTTCATTTCCGCCCTCTCATAAGCCCGCCAATGGTCCCTATCCTGAGCAAGATTAATGCAGTCTCTATCATCATATCCCACCTCCCTCAAATCCATTTTAATATTATCTTCCCATCTACGTCTCGGCCTCCCCAAAGGTCTTTTTCCCTCCGGCCTCCCAACGAACACACTATATGCATTTCTGGATTCTCCCATACGTGCTACATGCCCTGCCCATCCCAAAGGTCTGGATTTAATGTTCCTAATCATGTCAGGTGAAGAATACAATGCGTGCAGTTCTGTGTTGTGTAACTTTCTCCATTCTCCTGTAACCTCATTCTTCTTAGCCCCAAATATTTTCCTAAGCACCTTATTCTCAAACACCCTTAACCTATTTTCCTCCCATCACCGTAAAAACAGCTTGTTACGAAACCTTCAAATAAGCCTCGGAATGGGACTGATTCCCTGGCACGACCAGATCAAAGGAAATAATAGGTCATAAACTCATAAAATGCATTACTTTTTATTTTGGTTTGCACGACCCGCGTCAGATGTTTCCTGGGGAGCTCTAATCGAAAAGTGAAATCATAATATGTCTTTAAAAACCTTACGTTAGCGTTTCTCAAACTTTTTTTAAGTGGGGACCACTTTTTTAAGTCACAACAGTTTCGCGGACCACCGTACTCTTGTTCCCTTCGAAAGCAAATTTATAATTTTCGTAGCATATTTTAATACCAGTATACTTATATTTTAAAATAGAATTAATTAATTATAATACTTTTGTAATTATATTTTTTGTAGCCAATCACAAGTAACTTATAACAAATTCTGTGCATTGTTGATTCATCGCTTGCCTGTTAGCAGTTGTTTGAAATCCTTCTTACGTGGTACACGCTAATAGTCCATGTCTCTGTTAAATAGTGCCCATTATAAATAATGAAAAACTGGCTTCGATCCGGATCTTTGAAAAGAAAGTAACATGATGATACACTTCATTTAGGCAGTGCTAATAGTTCAGAAGCTGTGTATAAAAAAAATATATTTATTATAGTTCCATTAAAGAAATATCTAGTCCTAGTGGTAGCTATTCAAAGAAAAAATACTTTCGTAAATATGACAAGAGTATTTGCAACTTAGATTTACATGGTGTGACAATGAGAGAGAACCAGAACCTCGGTGCCTTGTTTGTTACGAAGTGCTGTCAAACGAGTGTATGAAACCCGCGAAATTGAAACGGCACTTAGGGACGAAACACGCAAGTGTGAAAAGTAAACCTTTCCGATTTTAAAATAGGTGGAGTCTAAAGTTTTTATATCGTCATCTGGAAAAACAAATAAAAAATTAATGCAGAAACATGCTCCTGTTTTCAATAAGTAAAGATGCAATTTGGCATGACGTACAGTACGTGCCCATTTCAATGTGCAGACTGGGTGTCGGCAAGACTATTAAGAAAGTCATCAATACATGAAAAGGTTCGGTACTTTGGTCCTTTGTTATGAATTCGGGTGGTCCCTGGCTGGGTTTCAGGCTCGGCACCAGACATGCAAGGAAAAGATGGCGAGAAACGCCACGGTCATAGTGCTTTAAATCCCTCTTTTGTTGTTGAGAGTAGAGTGGGAAATGGGTAGACGGGTAGGGTAAGAAATGTCATAAAATGTCAGTACTGGGAGAAAAAGTGAAATCCGATTGCCGTGTGTAATTTCCAAAGTCTGAGATTTTCAGCTATAGTGTGATACGCAATTCGTTTGAATTTTATTTTTTCTTCTGTCTTTTTTTAAGGACTACAAAGGACAGAACTCGAGGACCACAGGTGGTCCGCGGACCATAGTTTGAGAAACGCTGCCTTACGTGATACGAAGAAAAGAGATAGATTTTCGGATTCAGCGCACACCAAATTATAAAGGATACTAGTGGCTTGTGCAGCAAATGCTGCTGCAAACTAAGTTCGTTAGACGTTCAAATAAAAATTTTTCAGATTTATTTTCAATGAAGAATACTTGTCTTTTTGATAGTTATTTGCTTCCATAAAAATGAAACATACTCCCTCTGAATGGATTTTTTTAGGGCAAATACTTCTTCTTGAACCTATCCAACTTCAGTTTTTGAGTTTCAACGCGAAAACGCAAGTATCAATGTCAGGACGATAGCAGTAGCTATTTCAGGTCATTGTGGATTGTAGGCAAAAGTTAAAAAAATGTCAGGTTTGCTAAGCTTTCGAACAATAGCATTTTCGTATAGCTGCTGCATGTAGAACTTGAAATGTAGAGCGTAAAATCATTTTATCCTACTAAGAGATCTTGCTGAAATGATCTGGAGACTACAACATTTTCTAGGCCTCTTATTTTATCAGTAAGTAACACCTTTTTATCTTTCCTTAGGAACTGTAATTTTTGCGCTCTCTCGAGCCAATACTGAAGACAATGACATATCAATATCTACACTACACCGCCATTAAGTATATGAAAAAGATCCAACCCCACTGGTTTAATAAGTATAAAAATATTTGATTTTTAATAACAATATTATTATCTTACTTAAGTTTTGTAGTTGTATATAGCAGTCACTCAGTAAATTATAGAAACGAAGATCTAAATTAAGATATTCTCTACATTTACTTACATAACCTCAAAACGTTTCACTTTCATGTCATTAATATAGCATCAATATTATGCAAAATTAATGAAGAATAGACGCATCATGATATTAACTATAATAATATTTAATTTCTAATGGTAATAATGTCATCAAACCACCTCAAGTTTCGTAGATTTGAATATCCAATACACAGCTGTACTCAGAAAATTATTATACACTGCAGAATCAGTTTTTAATAACAAATTGAATTGAGCTCTAAATATGTCGGCAATCCTGTAGGTCATGGCCTTCGTGTAATAGCCTATTGTTTATTGTAGTGTGTGTTTTGTTCTGAAATTCAATCAAGTCGGCCGTAATTCGATAAAATTAGTTCTCAAAACTGACAACAGATGGATTTTGGAAAATAGGAAAATTATGTAGGAAAATTGACATTTCACTGAAAACTACTACTATTCCGAAAAACTTTGGGTTCCAAGCTTCAAAATGAGGGGCCATTTATTAAAATCCGTTCAGCCGTTTTCCCGTAATTTCCATTACCAGTTCAAATTATATATATAGATATTGATTTAAGTCGGAGCAAAATTCTTGTTGTTCATTGTAATCTATAGATGCTTCGTTCGGTTTTACGTCTAAGTTTGTTATAGTACTCACGGAGAAGTGATTTCTTTGGATGAGAGTAGTTTACTAGTGGTTGACGTTCAAGTAGGAAGCGATCGTGACGTGTTTTAAAATACCATCGCAGATTTTTCGTGCTGCAAAGAACAATAAAAACTAGGCAGGATAGTCGTTGAGAATTAATCCGTGGTCTTCTATAATAAAGAATCTGATCCTCAGGTAATTGAATAGCTTCTCTTGAGGTTGACAGTATTCTGTGGGACGAATAATGTATATATATTAACTCAGCCTTTTTCTTTATGTAATATATTCAATAGCTTCGTAAGTGTAGGGTATTATAGTGTTTTTGGCAGGCTTTTTTTTTCGTGTGGATTTAATTAAATTTCACGGTCTGGCAACCACGCTAGGTCATTGACTTAATTTTTTGAACGTGAGGGAACGAATGTTAAGAAGTCACTTATAATAGACCCGTAGTAGTGGCACAGAAAAGAAAAGAAAAAAAAAAGAACAGTTCGTGTTTGGACATTTACTACAGAAAAAAGTG
Source organism: Periplaneta americana (assembly GCF_040183065.1). Classification (NCBI taxonomy): domain Eukaryota; kingdom Metazoa; phylum Arthropoda; class Insecta; order Blattodea; family Blattidae; genus Periplaneta; species Periplaneta americana. The sequence goes on from NC_091130.1 coordinate 135,516,143, forward strand.
TTATAAAGAGAATTATTGCGAGAGGATATAATTTCATCGGTGATATTGCGGGGACCCAAGGTCCTAATATTTTGGGAGCGTAAAAACAAGGTGCAATGATTTAAATCATCGTGACTTCTCTTTCTTTTAGTAGTTTTTTCTGTCATTGTTGAGTTAACATCTTGTAGTAACTTGCTAACAGAAGAGTATTATATAGGGTGTTTAAAAATACGGGGCATAATTTCAGGTATGTATTCCCACATGTAGACAGTCAAAATAGTTCATTACAACATGTGTCCGGAAATGCTTTATTTCCGAGTTATGGCCTTCACAACTTTGAAATTCACCGGAACGTTTTTCTTTCCGCAGGTCGTTGCCGTCAAAGGAGACATTAAAAGGGCACTCTGACAGGCCATTCCGAGGCGAAGGTTACATTCAGTGTTGTATAGGCGTTAGACTGTGCGACATGTATTCAAATCAAACAGACTTACGGGGCAGGCGTACACAAACTTCCTGGAAAACACCATACCTCATGTTTTAGAAGACACTCCACTGATTAATCGTCAACACATTCACTTCTTGCAGGATGGCGCTCCTGCACACTTCAGTCGTACGGCTCGCCGGTACTTGGATCGAAGGTTTCCTGATCGATGGATAGGTGGAGGTGGCTCAATTGCTTGGCCTCCACGCTCACCTGATCTGAACCCTCTCGATTTCTACTTGTGGGGCCATTTAAAATCATTGGTTTATTTGTCTCCGGTGCCTGATTTGGAATCCCTTCGGAATCGAATTGTGGCATGTTCTGAGGACATACGCAATATACCTGGAGTTTGGGATCGTGTTTGCAGGTCAATGAGACATCGATGTGAGGTCTGTATTCAAGCAGGAGGTGGACATTTTGAACATCTTCTGTAATGACAACGACCTGCGGAAAGAAAAATGTTCCGGTGAATTTCAATGTTGTGAAGGCCATAACTCGGAAATGAAGCATTTCCGGACACATGTTGTAATGAACTATTTTGATTGTCTACATGTGGGAAATACATACCTGAAATTATGCTCCGTATTTTTAAACATCCTGTATAGTATTAAACAATGAAAACTGTTAGGGGCCAGACTATGTATTGTACAGAACTGTAAGATCGTACAGTGGCGCCAACTTATATGGGCCCGTGGGGCCCTAGCCCACCCAATAATTTGTCGTATTATTTCAGTTACGAATAAGCTCATTTAGCACTACGCAAAGTATTTAGAGGCGTTTCTTTGCCCGTAGTTCTCTAATTTTTTGGCTGTGGGCTTCCTTTCTCTTTTCAGTCCACGATGTTCCAGACTTTTTTCGTCGATTTTTCCTGTTTGTCAACTTGCCATTTTATGAACTTTTATTCCAAAGATCTCTCTGTTTAAGATGTCTTCTTGTGTGATTCCTGCTATTTTAAGTCATTTTTTTATTTCGGCAATACATTTTATAGGCCTAGTATCTGTTTGTGCATAATTCATATTTTCATAAGATTCAACTATTTGTTTTCTGAGTCTGTTGGGATTCATTCTTTTGATATGTCCGTAAAATGTTAACCCTTTTTTTTTCCAATGTCACTATCGATGTCTGTAGTTCTTTTTCTTCTTTACATTTCAGTCTGTATTGTTCACCTATGAATTTTGGGCCTAAAATTTTCCTTAAGATTTTCCATTCTTTTTTCTCAATGTTTTCGACATCTGCTTTTCTATTCAAAATTAACGTTTCAAGAGACATTCCGGTTTAATGAAGTGTTTATAATGTTTTAATTTTGTATGTTTTCGACATTGCTTTTATATTCAAAATTAACGTTTCAAGAGACATTCCGGTTTAATGACGTGTTTATAATGTCTTAATTTTGTGTGTTTTCGACATCTGCTTTTCTATTCAAAATTAACGTTTCGAGAGACATTCCGGTTTAATGACGTGTTTATAATGTCTTAATTTTGTATGTTTTCGACATCTGCTTTTCTATTCAAAATTAACGTTTCAAGAGACATTCCGGTTTAATGACGTGTTTATAATGTCTTAATTTTGTATGTTTTCGACATCTGCTTTTCTGTTCAAAATTAACGTTTCAAGAGACATTCCGGTTTAATGACGTGTTTATAATGTCTTAATTTTGTATGTTTTCGACATCTGCTTTTCTATTCAAAATTAACGTTTCGAGAGACATTCCGGTTTAATGACGTGTTTATAATGTCTTAATTTTGTATGTTTTCGACATCTGCTTTTCTATTCAAAATTAACGTTTCAAGAGACATTCCGGTTTAATGACGTGTTTATAATGTCTTAATTTTGTATGTTTTCGACATCTGCTTTTCTATTCAAAATTAACGTTTCGAGAGACATTCCGGTTTAATGACGTGTTTATAATGTCTTAATTTTGTATGTTTTCGACATCTGCTTTTCTATTCAAAATTAACGTTTCAAGAGACATTCCGGTTTAATGACGTGTTTATAATGTCTTAATTTTGTATGTTTTCGACATCTGCTTTTCTATTCAAAATTAACGTTTCGAGAGACATTCCGGTTTAATGACGTGTTTATAATGTCTTAATTTTGTATGTTTTTGACATCTGCTTTTCTATTCAAAATTAACGTTTCGAGAGACATTCCGGTTTAATGACGTGTTTATAATGTCTTAATTTTGTATGTTTTCGACATCTGCTTTTCTATTCAAAATTAACGTTTCAAGAGACATTCCGGTTTAATGACGTGTTTATAATGTCTTAATTTTGTATGTTTTCGACATCTGCTTTTCTATTCAAAATTAACGTTTCAAGAGACATCCCGGTTTAATGGCGTGTTTATAATGTCTTAATTTTGTATGTTTTCGACATCTGCTTTTCTATTCAAAATTAACGTTTCGAGAGACATTCCGGTTTAATGACGTGTTTATAATGTCTTAATTTTGTATGTTTTCGACATCTGCTTTTCTATTCAAAATTAACGTTTCGAGAGACATTCTGGTGTAATGACGTGTTTATAATGTCTTAATTTTATATGTTTAGATATGCTCTTTTTATTGTAAATATTTTCAGTGAGCCGAAATGCTGTCTCCATTTTTTTTTTTTTTTTTTGCATTCAATTTCGTTCGCTTTTGTTTCAACTCCATTTTCCTAATCATTTCGCCGAGGTATTTACGTTATGGGACTCGTTTAATTTTTACATATTTGGTTTTCGTATACTTTGGTGCTTCCAGGTAACGTATTCTGTTTTTTCGAAGGATATCTGGACACCGATTTTCTTCGCGATTTCTTTTTTTGCTTTTATTTTTCTCTTTTAACAGTTCAATCTGTTTTTTAGCTGTTATGACGTTATGAGGTAAAATTGCAAAGTCATCTGCAAATGCTACACAATCTATCTTTAATTTTGTATGTATGTATTTATTCACACTGCAGTGGGTATATACCCGGTGGCAGTGGTAACTAATTACACTCAATAATGACAATAATAAACGTATTAATTAACGTATGATATGTTCATATCTGCACAAGTACCTTTCAACATTACACTCATTTCGCTGTCAACTCACTCACTGCACTGGAACTACGACACATTTCACTGATTCTATTCTGATTTCACTAACACTTCAAAAACATTTCACTGTTCAAATACTATGCACTGCCACTATAAACTATAAAGCTTCACTGACAGGAACACGTTCCACTTACACAACACACTTCACTGACACAACATACTTCTTCACTGACACAACACACTTCACTGACACAACATAATTCTTCACTGATACAACACTTCAATAACAACATATCATTTACAACACCCTTTAAATACTGTGTATAATTACCGTCTATTAGTAAGGTCCTTAAGCCTTTAGTAAGTCTGCAGGTAAAGCATTCCAGTCCCTGATAGTACGATTGAGAAAAGAAAACTTTCCAGTGTCCGTCCTCTGCCTTCTTTCCCTCAATTTATATGAGTGGTCGTTCCTTGAAGAGTAGTAATTTGGCGGCTGCAACCTATATTTTATTTCTCTCCAGGCAGGCTCACCTCTGTATGTTTTGAACAGTGCGCATAATCGAATTCGCGTTCTCCTGTCCGTGAGTGTGTCCCATTTTCCTCTGCCTAATGTGATTGGTTGGTTAATTTTGAGGATTTTTTTGTTTACGCCACTCTTGTGTTATTTTTTCAAGTACATTGTTGAAAATTAATGGAGAGAGTCCATCTACTTGTCTTACTCCTGTTGTTACTTCGAAAAGATCTGAAATGTCCTCCATAAACTTAACTTTAGACCAGCACAGAGCACGCTGGGTCTAGCCTCTCCTACCAGCTGAAAACGCAGTGCACTATAGTGCTCTCGTAGCTGCTAGCGGGTATGCTCTCTATCTCTCCCTGTTGCACGACCGTTCACATTAGACGGCACCGCGTAACCATTGCACATTTCAGCGAGTGCTGACGACCACTGCCTTAGACTTTGTATTTGTCAGTGTCTCTTTTATAATTGCAAGAGTTTTGCGGTCTAATTAAACCATTATTATTATTATTATTATTATTATTATTATTATTGTTGTTGTTGTTGTTGTTATTGTTGTTGTTGTAGGGATTCGTAACAAGCTGTTTTTTACGGTGATGGGTTGTTAGCCCTTCGCTCAATCCCCAAGCTGGAGGACCACCCCTTATCGGCTGTCCACGACTGCTTATTCAATATATTCGCAGCTACCCTCCATATCTGGAGGCCGTCTCCTCTATCCGCAACCTGAGGACATCAGCTTCTTGTCTATGCAGATGACGTGAATATGTTAGGAGAAAATACACAAACGATTAGGGAAAACACGGAAATTTTACTTCAAGCAAGTAAAGCGATCGGTTTGGAACTAAATCCCGAAAAGACAAAGTATGTGATTATGTCTCGTGACCAGAATATTGTACGAAATGGAAATATAAAAATTGGAGATTTATCCTTCGAAGGGGTGGAAAAATTCAAATATCTTGGAGCAACAGTAACAAATATAAATAACACTCGGGAGGAAATTAAACGCAGAATAAATATAGGAAATGCGTGTTGTTATTCGGTTGAGAAGCTCTTATCATCCAGTCTGCTGTCCAAAAATCTGAAAGTTAGAATTTATAAAACAGTTATATTCCCGGTTGTTCTGTATGGTTTGAAACTTGGACTCTCACTCTGAGAGAGGAACATAGGTTAAGGGTGTTTGAGAATAAGGTGCTTAGGAAAATATTTGGGGCTAAGCGGGATGAAGTTACAGGAGAATGGAGAAAGTTACACAACACAGAACTACACGCATTGTATTCTTCACCTGACATAATTAGGAACTTAAAATCCAGACGTTTGAGATGGGCAGGGCATGTAGCACGTATGGGCGAATCCAGAAATGCATATAGAGTGTTAGTTGGGAGACCGGAGGGAAAAAGACCTTTAGGGAGGCCGAGACGTAGATGGGAGGATAAAAAATGGATTTGAGGGAGGTGGGGTATGATGATAGAGACTGGATTAATCTTGCACAGGATAATAGGGACCGATGGCGGGCTTATGTGAGGGCGGCAATGAACCTTCGGGTTCCTTAAAAGCCATTTGTAAGTAAGTATTATTATTATTATTATTATTATTATTATTATTAATGAAATTTCTTTATTTTAACTTATAACTCGTGTTCGAGCCCACCCAATGTTTTCCAAAAGTTGCCGTCACTGCTCATGTATATCATTCTTTTTGGATCTAGTGAAATTTTATAACTTTTTTTTTTTTTTCATTTTACTCGTGTAAAAGGTAAGTTTTCTGGACAGTCTGTTTTATGAAATGGGGTGCGACGCAATAGAAAAAAGTAAGTAGGCCTATCATGCAAGAACGCAAAATCAAGATGGAATTTAAAAAATAATATGTATCGAAAATATGTTCTGTAGTTACAGATTCGTAAGCTGTGAAACAATACTTATAGTCGGAGGCACCGATTTTGGCAGATGACCTCGAAGACATTTCCAGTAGGCGAGCCAATATTGTTTGAGTAAGCTGCGAGAATGAGATGCGATAACATTCTGGGTCGTTCATATTTTCATAACAAGCTCATATCAATTATCCTTATTATGAAACACACCACGGTACTGTCCTACTCAAAGAATACCTTTAATAAATGTAAATTACTTCCGTTCGCAATGATTTTACAATACGTCTCCTACATTTTCTAAATTAAATTAATTATTAATTAAAAGGAAAAAGCACTGGTGGTGCGACAATTCAAGTTAATAAAATTACGATTCTTCTTAATAATCAAAATATAATTTGGTTAATTGGGTAAAATTGCATGCTGCGGAAGTTAGATTTATATAAGAGTATAATAAATCGGATTGTAATGGATATTACAAGGGCAATAATTTCTTCACACGCACATTGTGAATAGAACAGAGAAGAAAGCATTTTAAAATATTTGAAATCGTACAAAATATCGGAGAAACAAATTTTCCGTGCACAAATTGCACCAATTGAAAAATATAATTACCATTCACAATAAATACTGTATTTTATGGATTCTAAAAAGTTGTTTATTAATCTAGAGGTATTGGCTGATGACTAGGCTATACTAAATTCCAGCACAACATTCATTCAGAATATGTATAAATTACATTTTGGATTTTACTAAATGTATAGGCCTACTATCAAAAGGTGTTAAATACCCCCTTAAATACTGTATATGTGTTACCTGTGCGATATCCGATGTTTAATTTTTTTTAATATAATTCATAGTACTGAAACTGCCATATTGAATTCGCACAAATTGTATTATTCGTAATTTTCGTCTCGAAAATCCCTAAGATATCTAATTTAATTTTTCACCCATTTTTTTCCTACTCCACCACTTTAGGGACAAAGTCGGACTAAATAATACCTTATTCGTACTCTGTGATCGCAAAGATCCCCAGATATCGACTTCATCGAGATCGGATGATATGAAATTTCTCACTCCCTTCTGCCTTTTCATCAGTACCTTAGGATATGGTATTTAAAAAATCTAAGAATGTTTAACCAATATTGTAGAGGGTAACCTTCATTTTAAATGTTACATCTGTAGTTAAATATAGTTTAGTGAATTTTTAAAATCGTCGACTTCTTTCTCTCTCCTCTCTGCTCGGAAGTAAAAAAAAAAAACTGAAGTTATTTCAATTGAATAGCCTACATGAAATTGAATTTTTTTACTTTCCTTATACATTTTAGAAACAATTGTGAAAGATGAGATGAATAGTCTAACCCAATTTTATGAGTGAATCTTTGTTTTAAATTTAAAGGCAGCACGTCTGCTGGTTAAGAAAATAAATCGATATAATTATTTTGATCATTACTGCCTCCCATTTTCCATCCCTTAATGTTCGTATTTCATAAAACTCAGTCTTATCTATTCACTAAGGATTAACATATTTCCATATACATATATATTTCAATACATACATATATATATATATATATATATATATATATATATATATATATAAAACAGATTATATTTCCATTTCGTACAATATTCTGGTCACGAGACATAATCATATACTTTGTCTTTTCGGGATTTACTACAAAACCTATCGCTTTATTTGCTTCAAGCAAAATTTCCGTGTTTTCCCTAATCCTTTGTGGAGTTTTTCCTAACATATTCACGTCTTCCGCATAGAAAAAAGCTGATGTAACCCGTTCAATTCCAAACCCTGCTTGTTATCCTGAATTTTCCTAATGGCATATTCTAGAGCGAAGTTAAAAAGTAAAGGTGATAGTGCATCTCCTTGCTTTAGCCCGCAGTGAATTGGAAAAGCATCAGATAGAAACTGGCCTATGCGGACTCTGCTGTAAGTTTCATTGAGACACATTTTAATTAATCGAACAAGTTTCTTGGGAATACCAAAGACACCTATAGACTACTGTAATATTTATTTAGTTTTTGGAGGTGACTGTCCAGAGTGCAATAATACTCGGGCGTGCATGTTTACTCTTATGTCTTATGTCCTACCCATTCCATTGCGACAGAGATAACAGCCGAACTTGCAGCGGTGAGGAACTCACTCTCCAGTTCATATTAAGAAAATCCATCTGCCAAAATCCCTGGCGCGACCTATACGAAGCCTTGCTCTTACATAAGCATGAATGAATCACTTCTGTTCCTTATGTCCCTTTTTATCGGCTTAATGAATACTGACTCATGCTGTTGCAGCGATTCTGTACGGAGTTACACGTCTGTTGAGGGCTACCAAGAGATGCATTAGATCACGTCTTGCCTCTTAAAAGGGAACTAATGAGCGTATATCACAACCTCGCCTCAAACTGCACACATTCTTAGATCTCCACAGTGGATAGAACCCCCCTCCCCCCCCCCAAAAAAAGTCCATACTAACTGAAAGTTTATCGAAAAATCCAGCAGCCTACGGCCGTGAATAGTTTGTTTGTGCTCACTTAAGGCTGGTTGACAATAAACCGGGAACGGAAACGAGAACGAAAATATTGTTAAAACAAATGTATTTAAATGTGAGCATTCACAATAGTTAATTATGAATACTGACATTTAAATGGGGGAGACTGTTGTACCTTTAGCATAGTGTATCTTTAGACATTTTTTGTTTTTTAATTTTTGCTGCTACCTAGAGGACTCAAAATGAAGTAGATTGTAGGGAAAGCCGCTAATTAGGTCTGGTCGTAGTTTCAGTTTGATTTATTGCAAAGTGTGAGTTCCGTGGACAAAAGAATTTTTTTAGTACCAAAAGTAAACATTTTGTTCATTGATGTATGTTTTCTAACACAAAACCAGATTGTATTTGTTAATATCTTTCAAGTACGGTGTGTTCCCTATCATCTGGTGAGTAATAACATATTTTAATTTCCATGATTTATTTGACTCTCTTAGTTTTCGGAGCCATATTTGTTTAAACGTGCACCCTCTTGTACTTTTGAACACAAAACATCCTGTACCATAAAACATGTTCCAAATTACACGATACTATCGGTTTTTGTTTTTCTTTTATTTTAAGGTCATGTCACGAAGTAAGTCTGGAATTAAAGAGGTCCCCAATTGATTCGGATGCCATGAAGAAAGCTGTTGAAGCAGTTATTGCTTCTCCAGGAAATAAAATCTAAATCAGAGAAGCCTGCTCTGGTTTATGATTGAAAATACATTTTAAATATGATTGTCAGTTTTTACAGCTATATTCCCACCAGCTATATTCCCACCTATATTCCATGTGTTCCAACTTACAAGAGGGTATGTTCCAAGGTACATGATCCTGTTGTACCTTTGAACACATTACATATCTGTTCATTTTATTTTTTCCATCCTTAATAGATCTGTAAAGCAGGAAAATACATACAGGAAGTTGTAAAGGAATCTTCAATAATTATTTCAAGCATTTTTTTCATTTAAAAAATTTCATTTCCCAAAATTAAAAAAAAAAATAAATAAAATGTGAAAAGTGTTTAAAGGTACAACAGTCTCCCCTACAATTATTTTAACATTATTTCCGTTCTCGTTCTTGTCGTTTCCGTTCCCGGTTTATTGTGAATTATTAGCAGGCGAAGAGATTGAGTGCAGTCATATTGAAATTCTTGCATGTCACATGACAGGGTAGGCCTACACATTCACGAAGGATGACAGCTGAACCACACTTTCAAAGTACGCACCGTTGTTTCTTAATGCAACATTTCAAGTATAGTTAGAGTTAGAAGTTCTTATTGGTAGGAAAATAGAGCACCCTTAAGTACTTCAATCCAAGTAGGTATTTTGTACATCCGTGGTGAGATGAGTTGCGTGCAGATTGTGCTCAGCCGGCTCCACCATCCGCCAAACCACACAGTCCTCTCAAACTATCAATTCCGTACACCAGACGAATATACATGGGTCTTCATGTTCTCATCAGAAATGAAAGAATGTGGAGTGCTCCGGCGCCTCTTATGCAACCTGTGAGTCGTCTAGAACCCTTCACCACTGCCATCTACCAGCCGTTGAATAAACCACGACAATTGGTCGATACGATACCGACTAAACACAAGTGATTGCTTTGTTTTTTTTTTTTTTCTTCGAAACGGAGATGGTATTAAAAGGAAGCTCGTGGACATGAGGTATAAAACCCTCATAATCTTGGCTTTGACCACCACCCTAGATCATATATAGGCCTATACGTAGTTGGCTCGGCCTTACAAGCTTTGACGGTAACAACTTTTGTCAAGTTTATTTTGCTGCCATCTAATTTTTACATAAGGAGTCACGAACTCCCATTTGAATTGCATTAGCGACTGTATTGCCATCTCGTGTTCGTTTACGGCGGACGAGTGGCGATCCTGGCGGTTGTTCTCTTCAAAGTGCTACCGATTTTAACATAGGGATGATCAATCTGTTATATATGTGATCTGGGCCACCACAAATAGTACATATCACATCGCCAATATTTGAACTCGTGTCCACGGTCATCGTAAGCCAACGCTATGTCAACTGGGCTGCCATGGCGGTCTCTGACAAATGACAGCATTGAAGCATACAAAATGAACCAGTGTTTACTCTCATTATGGTCACTGTGTGGTTGTCCGCTGTCAGTTTTCTCGTCCCAGGGAATATCTAATATTCGGCTTACAGAGGGTTGCCAACTTTTCTTGAAGAAAATACGAAAGACTAATGAATCCACAAAATTCCACATAGAAAATTGTCAAATTACTTCGTTCATTTACTAAAAAACAACTCTATCCTACACTTCGGCAACTAGGCTTAATTTAAGAGTAATTTTGGGACATTTTGCCTCGCTTAATAGTTGAAGTCGACTGCAATTTACAGCTCTGATTAGATGTGCCATGCTCCTGTTTCGAACATCTGTCCAATTATTGTTCATGAGGTAAAACATCCATTTTGCATGAGAATTACTGCTTGGTATGCTTAGATCAAACCAGCCAGTTTGTTTTTCAAACTTATAATATTAATATCGTTTGATTTTAAACAGGTGAACACTAAAACTCATTTCTGGCAGGCATTACCTTCTAAAAACAACTGCACATTTTAATGCATGTCCTGAACAACAAAATTTATCAACAGTAATCTCACTAGAGGTTTTGATTTATCTAGAGAAAATCAAAACTCGAGTGGGATTTAATTGACTATTACACGATTAGAAGAAAGTAGGCTATATAAAGATTAGAAGTAACAAAGTGTACAATAAAATATTAATTGGCTTACGAAAATACAACTGTCTTCAAATGTATTATTGTACCATTCCAACATTACGCTAGATGGCAGTAGTGTTTTATGATGATGTTTTCTTGTTACCGGTATCAGTTGTGCCAACTATGGAATCATCATTGAACTCTGTGGACTGTTACTAGTCAAGAAGACTTTGTTGATTCAGTTTCGTTTTTATTAAAACATTTTCATTCCATTTCAATCATCCGGATCCCAGTAATCAACGTCACTTGACAGATGATTTTCAATAAATCTTAGTATTAAACAATCTCTGTTACGTGACTATCCATAATATATAGCAGAAGCTATAACAAACATAACCTAAATAATATAAACAAGTGTTAGAAAAGTTTTAATTAGGGATGATGAAATAAACAAGAAACGTTTTAATTAACGATGATGAAATAAAAAATAAACATGGATAATTTTAAAAGAAACAATTATTGAAAGTACAATTTTCAAATTTGAATATTTTGGTGGTTCAGTTGATGTTATATTGGACGTGTGCTTAAAAGAAGTGAACTCGTTGGTGTACATGGTGTATCCCTCAACTCATTCAGGATTTCCGAATGGTGCTCTTCATATATGACCAGTGATCTTTATTAATTCTTGTTCTTGAATGCCAAAATGCGAGTCATATTTGAAAGTGATGTGCATCGACTGGAGTAGTTTGTAATTTTCTGTTTTTTGAGGGCCAGACCAGTGCAGTTTGAAATGTTGGCAAACAAAGAAACAAATGCTAGGGTAGTGATAAAAATAAACAAATGCTAGGGACGCGATAAAATTAAACAAATGCTAGGGACGCGATAAAATTGTGCGATAAGCGGCCATGATTGGTTCAAAGACGTCTTTTCGTACCGTTTTATTGGTCGAAAGTAGTGTGACGTAGTAAAAGTGTAATAGTCATATAAACAATCATCATTTACGGAAAAATCAAATGTTTGGAATAATGGTTTTAAAATTTTGGAAATATTCAACATTTTTTCCTCGATTACTGTAGGCTTACCTTGTACAATAATGAAAATTAGTATGTGTAAAACACTGTCCTGCTATATGAAAAAAAATATATATTTTTGTGATTTTAAAAAATTATTGACATTTTTGTTTTCAAAGTTCATCACTATGCAGCGATGGAGCGTTTTCCACATAACTCTAACATCATCCAGCATTCTGTGATGAACTCTTTTGTGTGCATTTATGCTTGTCATATCTACAGTATGATGCAAGATCATTTCTCTACCTTTGATAGATTGTCTGATAAAAAATAAATTCATTTAAAAAAATGGTGAAATATCAATATTTTCTTCTAACACGAAATAAAAAAAAAATATTATTTATTAAGGAATGTAGTTGAAAGAGCATGATATTGTAAACATGAAAAAGTTCACAAGTGTTTGAGTTATGAGGGAAAAGCTTCATCACTGCACAGTGAAATGCCACCATTTTGAATTTTGAAAAAAAAAATATATATATATAAATATTTTTTTAAAATCATAAAAATATTTTTTTCATATAGCAGAAGGACAGTGGTTTATAAATACCAATTTCCATTATTGTACAAGATACAGTAATGGAGAAAAAAAGTTCAATATTTCCAAAAATTTTACTGCTGTAAGCTGTACCTAACTTCTTAACGACGCTGTATCAACTACTTGGTTATATAGCCTCAATGAAATTGGTAATAGCAATATGGTATTTGGCGAGATGAGGCCGAGGATTCGCCATAGATTACCTGACATTCGTCTTACGGTTAGAGAAAACCTCGAAAAAACCCAACCAGGTATTCAACCCAAGTGTGTATCGAACCCACTCCCGAACTCAAATATGGATTGACTAGCAAGTGCCTCAGCCGACTGAGCTACGCCAGTTACAGTAATGATTTTTGTGCGAGATCGTGCGTATTTGCTTGGTTTCCGCACAAAACCAATCCGCGGAAAGTCTGAAATTCCACATTCAGTATTCCCAACCTAACACACATAACAATTTCCCTCTTCTCACCGCTTATGTGATATATTGATTTTATTGCTTTAGGCTTTTAACATATTATTTTTAGAGACGTTCAATATAGTAATAATTATAAATTGGAAACTTACCACTGCAATTTCACCTAAATTGCAGTGTTAATTATTGTTTTTAAATATTTGCAAAAATTAAGTAAACTCTACAACTCCACTAAAGTTACTGCATTCGTGATACAAGTAACATTAAGGAAGCCGTGAAAAAATCAACAAGATTCCAGACTCATCATAGACTGGGCCTGCTGGAGTATAGTAAACACAGAAAACATTTTAAAGCAACAATGTTGAAGATAGATATTTTTGTTTTGCAACAGAAACCAAGATGGAAATTTCATTGCAACTAATTAGAAATTCCTCTTTCAGGTATATAATAAACGATCTTCGCACAAAATAATGTACGATACACGAGCGGTATGTTTTCTTTCAATTCTCGGAAATTAAAAAAGCTCAACTACGTTTCGCTTTTTCGAACTTTTCCTCGAACATGAAAACTTCAACTTACCGCTCTTGTAACGTATATTACTATTACATTGTGCAAAAATAAGGGAGAAAAATGCTCAAAAAGAAGAAAAATACGGGAACCAAAAGATTTAAAAATCAGGGGTAAATAGGGAGACCCCGGGAAACACGGGAGGGTTCCAACTCTAGTTGGTAACGAGCGTAAATGGGATTAGAACCCACAGTCGGCCGCAGCCTTGGTACACGAATCGAGCTCGTTGATCCCTAATTTATGCTGGTGTTTCCATTGTCTGTTTCTGGAACTCTTTTCCCAGTACTTATTTGTTCATTGATCCATCTTCCAACTATAGGAAACTGCTAGGCTATTAGATCACGCCTGTGGCCTTGAATACGAAATGTGCTGCTAATCATATCATTTTGTACAGCGCAATTGTTTCTCTTGATGTATTCCTCTTCCTTATGCCTATGGGATCCTAATGAATTCTATGATTTAGTCTGTTAGATGACATGCTTTTACCGAAGGACCCGAGGTGCGATAAAATCCTCTGAGATTTATGGCGGATAAAGCTTCCGTGGGGCAGATTTCCTCGCGCTAGCCTCTCTACGCTTGCTTCATCGTCTAACAGACTCCGTAGTTCAAAGCGTTGTTAAGGACTGACTGGAATAGGTTTGTTGTGACTCGCTGGACCGCAGACCGTAATGTTCACGTGTGAGATTCTCCTCGCAGGCTAGAAGACGCTCCAAGTGCGATTTGCGCTCCTTTCTTGTGTAGAAAGTAACTGGTTTCCCCGTGTTGTATGGTCTCGTGCATTCCACTGGAAATGTTTTCAGCGTCTGATTTATATCCAAGAGACGACTACCGTGGCTTGTTATTAAAGTGAGGAAGATGTAGCACTCGGGAACCTGTCTAGTTTGAACGAACTATAACTCGCAATTTAGTTTATAATTGCCGGTATTGATTGGCATAATGTACTCGAAGGAATTAACCACACAATGTCTTGAGATTCTATTATGACTAGGGACCGGATTTTTATGTAATATCAAGGTGTGAAATATGTACATATTTATGTAAGGAAAATAACCTGAATATGTACCAAAAATAAGCTATGTAAAATCATGAAAATATTTAATATCGATATCTGCGCTGGTTTGTATTTGTAGTCAGGTACAATTTTTAATTTTCTGTTCTTCGTGACGAATTCTGCTGTTTCTGGTGCTCTTCCGCCGTTTCAGAGTATCATCATTTCTGTCTTGTCCACATTTATATCAAATTTGTTTTTATTGCACCATTTTACCATGATGTTTATTGTTTCTTGTAACTTTATAAGGTCTTTAGACCCTACTACTATGTCGTCCGCTTATGCGTATGAGATTATTTCCTCCTTGATTTTTACAATACAAAGTTGTATGAGAAAGGTTGCCTTTTGTCCACTCATATTTACAGTGGAAGGTTGCCTTTTGTTCACTCATATTTACAGTGGGCGGTAAGGGGTGAGTACCTCTTTTACTTCCTGAAACTAAAGGCTCATTCACAATGAAAATTAAACATAACCGTAACATAAACACAAAAGTTTGCGCCCATTAAACATAACCGTAACATAAACACAAAAGTTTGCGCCCAGGCTACCAAATGGGATCATTCATAATGATTCACATAAGCATAGGCATAAACAATACCGTAAGACGTTAACATGAAAGTTCGCAAACTCCAAACTTTTATGCTTATGCTTACGTGATTTGCAGACAGAACACAATCGTGGAGCGCTGAAGTATACGACAGAATATGAGGAAATGGCGTCGTTGTTATGTTTCCATGGTTACCAAGTATGTTTGCGGTTATGTTCCCATCGTGAATGATCTTGATTTTACCGTAACGTTTATATTCTTAAGTTAACGCTTACGTTATGTTTAATTTTAATTGTGAATGAGCCTTAAGATGGTATGTTTCGTCCCGAAATATATCCTTTCTCGGGTAGGTAAAAAGGCGTTATAAATCTGTGCATTTCAAATTGTAAACTTCCCCAGCAGAAGTTTTCTTTTTCCTGTTAAAAAAGTAAAAATGAAAAAAAAAACAAATATGTAGATTTATGTAATACCAAGCCATAATATGTAATGTGGGGTAAATATGTAAAAATATGTAGTATCAAATTTTAATATATTAATGGTAATTACAAGATTCGCAAAGATTTGTTATTTATATACGGTTAGGTTGAAAGGAATATAATATGCACATTGAAAGACACTCTTTCAGCTTTCCCAATAACGGGACTGCCTCATTGGACAAAGCATAATAAACATGTTGAGTGAAATCAAAAAACAGACCACAAAAGAGAAAGGAGGGGAACGAACAAAAGGGAAAATTAAAAATCCGGTCCCTAATTATGACTAGGGCAGGGAAGTTCATGCTCTAAAGACTGTTTTAATATTCACTCAACTATGTCCTTAAAAGTGTGCAAAATATGCCCAAATCTTGCACAAGAAATTAATAAAATGTAATATTAAATCTATGTAATCGTACGTTTATTGTTGAGAAGTTGATGTTCTTGCCTCAAGGGACGAATTGCAGTTTACAACCACTGAGTTTCGGATATTTTCCATAATAAATTTGTCTCTGTTGTCTCTCAAGATATTCTTGTACCTATAGTCCCGTCGCTCTTATTTCCGAAAGCCAGTCACGTTGCAGGTCGACTACATTTAAACGTGTGCGTCTTGTGATTCGTTGATGATTACGTTATGCATTTCCTAAGGTTCATTAAATACTTAATATAATCGCCCGCCATTTTGGCTCTTTTGTTGGCGTTCGCAGAAAGCACACAAGGACGTTATATCCCGCTCAGTTATTTGCTCAGTTACAGTGCGTTTGATTCATTATCATAGAAGTTACGGCATGATAATGTTTAACGGTGCGGAAAATAGATTCTTCGTCTGGTAACTCGGCAACGAAGAACAAAATGGCGAACGATATTACCTACCTAGACTTTATAGGGCCTTCACTTCCTAAGACTTAAACAAAGAGGACGAGTCACGCCGGGAATAACAGCGTCGCGACTATAGAAAAACTGTGCGTCACTTAAAAGACGATAATGCTTCACAGAAAGAGCCAACACTTTAGAGAAAATCTCGTATTTTGCACACTTGTTGGTATTCAAAATTTCTTGAACTATTGCAGAATGGGTTATTTTTTCTTTTACTTTCTGCCGTACGCTACTCAAAATGAACATTGAACTCGATATAGTGGTATCAAAATGGATGGTAATGGATGATTCAGGGATAGACGTATTTCCAGTGTTTTTTTAATTAGTTCTTTTACGACGCTTTTTCAACTTCTATGGTCATATAGCGTCTTAATGAGATGAACGTGATTAATTAATTCGTTAATTAATTCATTCATTCATTCTTCTCAGTCACACATTTCATCAAATGTATCAGTACACACCCGTGGAGTAACGGTTAGCGCGTCTAGCCGAGAAACCAGGTGGTCCGGGTTCGATTCCTGGTCGGGGCAAGTTACCTGGTTGAGGTTTTTTTCCGGGGTTTCCTTCAACCGAATATGAGCAAATGCTGGGTAACTTTCGGTGTTGGATCCCAGACTTATTTCACCGGCATTATCACCTTCATCTCATTCAGACCCAAATAACCTAAGATGTTGATAAAGCGCCGTAAAATAACCTAAAATAAATAAATCAAAGGTAATGATGATGACCATAATTTCTATCACAAAACTGTGTCACAGTTAGATGTGATCAAAGATGCTATATCACACTGTAAAAGATTTTATCATATATATTTTATCAAACTTCTGTGACACAGAAATTTGATAGTGTAATGTAGGCCTTAGTTCTTTTTCCAGAGATCCGCAGAAGATGCTCCTTTTTCTGTTAAAAGCTTCCTTGGCCATTGCTATCATTTTTTTTTTTTTTTGCCAAGCAGTATCAGTGTGATCAACACAAATTTTTGACTCTCTATGATAGACAATTGTATTCAATATTTATTAAATTAACATGTGTTCGAAGATTAGGTGAAGTTTTATTCAATAAATTGTAACTTATACACAAATTACCCTAAGTTTTTAAAGTTAATGATATGTTACTAAATTTATTAGAAACGTGTTATAAATATGTGTAATATACGCATACATGAATTCGATTACTGTATCTCAGCTGGTTTCCCAACAATATTGCTTTGAATGTGATGGATCTTTTCATAGACTGGTAAACAAGAAACAATTTTTTTTACCAGACAGTATCAGTGTGACAAACACAAATTTTTAACACTCCACGATAACACGTGATGACAGGCAATTGTATATGGAAAATGCTTGTTATTATTCGGTGGAGAAGCTATTGTCATCCAGTCTGCTCTCAAAAAAGCTGAAAGTTAGAATTTATAAAACAATTACATTACTGGTTGTTCTGTATGGTTGTGAAACTTGAACTGTCACTTTGAGAGAGGAACAAAACTAAAGGTGTTTGAGAATAAGGTGCTTAGGAAAATGTTTGAGGCTAAGAGGGATGAAGTTACAGAAGAAGGAGAAAGTAACACAACGCAGAACTGCACGCATTGTGTTCTTCACCTGACTTAATTAGGAACATTGAATCCAGATGTTTGAGATGAGCAGGACATGTAGCACGTATGGGTGAATGCAGAAATGTATATAGGGAGTTAGTTGGGAAGTCGGAGGGAAAAAAACCTTTGGGGAGGCCGAGACGTAGAGGGAGAATAATATTAAAATGGATTTGAGGTAGGTAGGATATGATGGTAGAGATTGAATTAATCTTGCTGAGAATAGGGACCGATTGCGGGCTTATGTGATGGCGGCAATGAACCTCTGGGTTCTATAAAAGCCATATGTCAGTAAGATAGGCAATATACATTAAATTGGTATGTGTTTGAAGATTAGGTAAAGTTTTATTCGATATTATAATTTATACCCAAATCACTCTGACCCTCCCCACCCATGTATCCTATGGAGTTGGACTGGCGACATTTAAAAAGCAAAGAGTATAAATACAACAGATTTTTTTATGTCTGAAGTATCGACACCCCATCCTACGTTGGGTATCTCTGGTTACAGCGTAACGAAACGGGATCCCTGAAACGGTTGAGGGGTAAAAAATTGAAAATTGCGGCTCGTTTCGTCTTGTTATTTATGGTTGCGCCTAGAATACAAATCACCATGGGACCGTGGCTAGGACCTAACATATCTAAGGGCTAGGTTTTGGTTAGCTATAGTCTGGTTAATTACTAGATGCCAATTACCCTCATGCGAGATCGGATTACGTCCACGTCCATCCAATGTTTGAGTGTGAATATTCATTAGTCGTCATCCTGTTTGCCTATGGCAACGTACAGGACTGCTTTACAGTGCGTGATATATGGCGGAGATTTGTAACGAGCGAAGCAAGGGGCGTGGGTGGCCGAGAGAGCCATCACTCGTCTCGAGGCCTCAAGCGGTTCCCACATATCCACTATAACTGGGGGGGGGGGGGCATGTGTTCAATTACAGTCAACTCTCGGTACAAACGCCAACATTTGTCACGGCGCCTAACTTTCATAATTACAATGAATTTTGATTATTAGACACAAAGCTTATCTGTGTGAATAATTTCTTGATGTTAGGTTTTCACTCTCGGAATATTTTGTTATGAAAATGAGTTTCATGTGCATTACATCCTATTGCAAGACATTAGGTTTAGGTTTGTACTTGTATGAAAATAATAGTTTTTTCTTTTCCAAATTGTAATTCTTTTTAATTAAAGTCACCTCCCCCATTACATACATAGGATTATTCAAAAGTCATTAAATATATTAAAATACTCTTTGTTAAGAAATAAATTTAGAGGAAGATAAATAGCACAGCTTTGTTCATAAAAGAGCGGAGTTTATTCAGATATAAACCAAATTCTGAGCATACGCCATACTGTTGTGTATTTTGTTTGTTGTCGCCTCGCAACTTGATTCACACTGCATATTCCATATTCTGAATTTTGTCTCATTTCTTCACCTTCTTGTAAAACCATCGCAACACTATGGACTTTGATCTACTACAACGTTTTTATTCGCCAGGGAACCGCTCATTTGAAATTAATTTACAAGTTTTGTCCTTCAAATGTGCAGAAATTTGATCCGAACAAATGTAAATTTTCCTTATGAAAAGGAATTTTACAATGTGCAGAAATTTGATCCGAACAAATGTAAATTTTCGTTATGAAAAGGAATTTTACAATGTGCAGAAATTTCATCCGAACAAATGTAAATTTTCGTTATGAAAAGGAATTTTACAATGTGCAGAAATTTGATCCGAACAAATGTAACTTTTCGTTATGAAAAGGAATTTTACAATGTGCAGAAATTTTATCCGAACTAATGTAACTTTTCTTTATGAGAAGTAAGTTTACAATGTGCAGAACTTTTCGTTTTGTGCAGAAATTTGATCCGAACAAATGTAACTTTTCGTTATGAAATGGAATTTTACAATGTTACATTACATCGAGACTTACAAATTCCCGACATCAAAGAAGAAACCTTCTCTGACAGTCAGTAAACGTTGTCAACAGCGATTCAGCAATCATCAAAACCCTTTAGCCATCAACTTATTCAATAACAGCACCTCAACACATCGAATTCATCGCCATCATATCCTAGTCTTGATATTTTTCCAGCAGTAGTAGAGTTATGTTTTAACTCTTAGTTTCATGTGACTTACATTTAATCATATTTACTGAATGTTCAAAAGAACAGATTGTAAATAAGCAGCTATTAAAAATAACGTAATCCATAATAAGGTAATTTTGTTTATCTTCTCAAGTGTAGCAATGTAATATGAATAAAAAAAAAAAAAAAAGGAAGAAGGAGTGCGGAGTAAAAAAAAACTTTTATTCAGGTAGCATTACTAAAACTAAATGTAGAAATAACATATAGGAAATTGTATAGAACAGTAAACGGAAGAAAATTGAGGAAGCTCGGAAATTTTTTGTATATAGGTCTAGTAAAGAAAAAATGGGAAAGGAAAACTGAAATATAAAAGGTATCCCCGTAACATGCCATGAAGGCACTTGGGGGGCATGGAGGTAGAGCCCCATGCTTTCCATGACCTCGGCACTAGAATGAGGTGGTGTGGTCGGCACCACGCTCTGACCGCCTTTTACCCCCGGGAAAGACCCGGTACTCAATTTTATAGAAGGCTGAGTGAACCTTGGGGCCGTTCTGAAAGTTTGGCAACGAGAAAAAATCCTGTCACCACCGGGGATCGAACCCCGGACCTTTCATTCCGTAGCCAGCTGCTCTACCAACTGAGCTACCCTGCCGCCCAACTGAAATATAATGTATTTATTTATTTATTTATTTAAATTCAAATATACAGAATAAAGAAATATAATTACAAAACAAACAAAGAGAAATACAAATAAAATAATACAAACAATATAAAAAGAAGATACAGTAGTAGTAACAAAATATGAGACCGGATGAGCAGCGCTCGTGCTCGGTCGCAGTTCAGATATAATATTAAAATAAAAAATAATAATAATAAAAATAAATAAGTAAAATAAAATAGGAACTAAAATATAATTACAGCGGCAGTGGAATTATATAATATAATATTAACACTAGAGAAGAATAATATCACACGTGAAAAGTAGGACTAATATATATTTCAAAATTATAGAATACAAATATAATATAGGTTGATTAATTCATAAATTTATTTAATCAAATTGAAGAGCATATGTATATAAGAAATATTAACCAAATGGAAAGAGTGTTAATAAATAACTATAATAATTACATGTAGTATAGAATATATAGTAATACAGTAATTATGAGTAGTAAAATGTAGCTAAGGGTGTTTTCCTGGAAAACAGAAATATAACAGGATCACCATTAACAAATGATACACAACTTGTACACGTCATTCATTGATTAAAGTTCTCGTTAACACTTTGTTAAAAACATAAAATTTACACTGTCACACGTTAAAAGTGTTAAAATTGTTTAAAAAGGTATTTACCTTCGACAGACGGCCCGTTTCGACGCTATTTGTCGTCGTCTTCAGTGTCTTACACTGTCACACGTTAAAAGTGTTAAAATTGTTTAAAAAGGTATTTACCTTCGACAGACAGCCCGTTTCGACGCTATTTGTCGTCGTCTTCAGTGTCTTGCGGTATTTGACACCCCCACCCCTACCATCGACAACTGCACATCGCAGAGCCAAAATCAGCAGTGGTTCAAGAGAGACTGAAGACGACGACAAATAGCGTCGAAACGGGCCGTCTGTCGAAGGTAAATACCTTTTTAAACAATTTTAACACTTTTAACGTGTGACAGTGTAAATTTTATGTTTATACTTGTACACGATTTTGATGACATACATACATACATACATACATACATACATACATACATACATACATACATACATACATACATACATACATACATACATACATACATAATATTGTTTTAAACTGAATTAAGGAAGGCTGTTAAAATAATATAGGCCTAAAGCTCTTATTCGAAATTTATATAGATCATATGCGGGGACAAAGAGGAAGGCAGAAAATAGAAAGGATTAGAGAATGCTGGGTTAGCAGTGAAAGACCTCCCTTGGACAGAATACTATGAATGAATGAACATTCGAAATTTTGCGTTTTTTTGCCTTCATCCTTACAAGATACTGCATACATCCCAGATATACTTAGGCCTACCTAGTGACGCACGTTCTCGCTGCTCTGTAGTGTTGCGACATATTTCTGTGGGCAAAAACTTCGGTAGTATTTTTTTTTTTACAAAGTTAAGTGTACTACGCACGGGTCAGAGAGTCTGTGAGACACTGATCGTCTACTACTCTGGTTTGTGAGAAAGTGGTGCTGCCTCTATTCCTCGAATATCCGCGGCGGAGCCACATTTCTCTTCCTTTAATACGACAGCATGCTGCTCGAGTAAAAATGACTACATGAAAATTAATTTGTTCCGTATTTGTGCATATGCTTTCTCCTTCTCTGTCAGACAGGTGGACATATTAAATAGATGTAATGCATGAACTTCTCATATCGTGCGGGAAAGCACCACTAACACCGATTCATCGAATGCCGGTTCAGGTTAGGAATTCCTCATTTACTATACGTTTGATTTCTTCTAAAGCGTAGAAAAAGAGTTATGTGCGCTTGTGTTTCGCAATAAAAAAGACACGTCTAGCTCCATGATGCGGCTTTATCTTCTATCGTGTAAATTTACGCTGATATATTGCGATGCTTATGGACGGCGCGATGATGTGGGGACTTGATAAATTAGCGTGTTGATGAGGATTGGGGAGAAAGCTGTTTTGGTCTCTTTTATTGTGCGAATGAATATAACGATCTCATACTGATGTGCTTAAACTTTCTCGCTCGAATGATAACTCCTTTTGTATTCGTGAATACATAAGATTATGTTTCATCTGTTAGAATATATGTGGAACAAGTATCATTAAAATGGTTATTTCTATTTGCGGTATTTGAAACTGAATTTGTGATGAAGGCGAAAAAATAAAATAAAATCAATAATAAGTTATCTACTTCCACTACTATTAATTTAGGCCGCTTCCATTCAGTTACACGGATTTACGTGGATAGCATACATCAGCGCTAAACATTCACAAGTCATACTAAATATAATGAAAAATTATTTCAAGAGACAACATAGGCCTATTATCAGACATGGATAACACATTCGTATCTTCCTTATTGGAAACTTAATATGTATTATTATTATTATTATTATTATTATTATTATTATTATTATTATTATTATTATTATTATTATTTCCTTTTCACGGAAAACTATCTCCCTAAAATTTAACTATTCTCTCAGTAATGTCGTAATTACTAGGAAAGATTGTATTAGAGATCTTGGTGTCCTACTTGATTCAAAATTATATTTCCATGATCATGTGCAATATATTTATACCCATTCGTTAAGAATGCTTGGTCTAATTAGGTCTATAACGTATTCTTTTTCCACTCCTATGTGTTTATTAATTTTATACTATACGTTGGTTAGATCTAAGCTTGAATATGCATCTGTTGTATGGAACTCCATTACTTCCACTGACTCGGCTAAATTGGAGAATATTCAAAGAAAATTTATTTCCTTGTCTTCTTATAGATTTTTAACAAATTCCGATTATAACTATGAGATTAAATGCAATTATTTCAATTGCGGTAGTTTGTTCACCAGACGTCAGGATCTTGATTATTTATTTTTTTGTAAAGTCATTAAGGGTGATATTGATTGTGAATCTTTCATAAGCAATATCAGTCTTCGTATTCCAGCTAATGGTTTAAGATTTCATAAATTGTTTTATAATCATCATCATCATCATCCTTCACGAATTAGGCCTCTGTAGACCTGTTTCGGCCCCATCTAGCAGTCTTCTTAACGGTCTTCCTGGTCGACGATGTCCTCTAGGTTTATATTGCATCATAATTTTTGGGATTCTTGAATTTTCCATTCTTCTTACATGATCTAGCCAATTGAATTTGTATCTGCTGATTTTTTCTTCTACTGACTCTACTTCTAATTGTTCTAAAATTTCTTCATTCCTTTTTCGGTCTAAAAGAGTATATCCTGCTGTTCTCCTGAAAAATTTCATTTCCGTTGCTTTGATTCTGTTCATGTCTTTTTTCTTTAATGTCCAAATCTCGCTTCCGTATAGAAGGGTGGGTAATGCTAGTGTATTATATATTTTTATTCTTGTAGATTTTTGTACTAATTTAGCTTTTAATGTATTGTTTATTATTCCTAGAATTTGTGTAAATTTGGTAATTTTCTTATTCACATCTTTTTCATTTTGATAAGATATTTCACAACCCAGATAATTGAAATTTTGCACTTGTTCGAGGCATTGGTTATTGTGTATTATCTTACTTCTCACTGGGTCTTGTCCTAAAAATGCCATTACTTTTGATTTTTGTGCTGAAATTTCCATCCCAAAATCTTTTAATATTTCATTTAATGTATACAATCCTCTTTGTAAATTATCCTCTGAATTGGAAATTATGACTTGATCATCGGCATAGAGTAAGGTATTTAATGTTAGAGCACTGGTTATTTTGATTCCTGATGTGTAGATTTGGTTCCATTTTAAAATAATTTCATTTATATATATAATATGTTTTATAATAAGAATCCTAAATCTCTCTCTCCGGTCTGCAGATGCATTAAATATGCTAATTTGCATGGATTCAACTTGGATCCATTTAATGTGTAGTATATCTGAGTTTTTTTCTCACTGATCTAATTTTAATAATTATTTGTCTATTTTTTTTCTCTTGCATTTGGTCAATTGATTAAGGTAGATTATTCCATTATTTCAATTATCTTATTGTACTAATTTATGATTTTATAATTTTTATTTGATCTATGATTGATGTAGACTATTATATTGTTTGTATTTCATCTCATTGCCATTTTCTAACATTCATTCTCATCATCATTTGTTGTTTTGTTCTGTTTTGTATCGTGCTAAACTTTAATTGGCCTTGCGCTGTTGTTTTGCACGTTAATATTCTAAATAAATAAATAAATTATTATTATTATTATTGTGCTGGACTTTAATTGGCCAATGGCTATAGTCCAGCACATAAATGTCAATAAATGAATAAATAAATAAGTAAATAAATAAATAAATAAATAAATGAATAAATAAATTATTAGTTGCGAATAAGCTCATTTAGGACTACGCAAAGTACTTAGAGGCGTTTTTTTGCCTTTCTTTTTTACCCATATTTCTCTCATTCTGTTATTATTATTATTATTATTATTAGTTGCGAATAATCTCATTTAGGACTACGCAAAGTACTAACAGGCGTTTCTTTGCCTTTCTTTTTACCCATATTTCTCTCATTCTGTTATTATTATTATTATTATTATTATTATTATTATTATTATTATTATTAGTTGCGAATAAGCTCATTTAGGACTACGCAAAGTACTAACAGGCGTTTCTTTGCCTTTCTTTTTACCCATATTTCTCTCATTCTGTTATTATTATTATTATTATTATTATTATTATTATTATTATTATTATTAGTTGCGAATAATCTCATTTAGGACTACGCAAAGTACTTAGAGGCGTTTCTTTGCCTTTCTTTTTACCCATATTTCTCTCATTCTGTTATTATTATTATTATTATTATTATTATTATTATTATTATTATTAGTTGCGAATAATCTCATTTAGGACTACGCAAAGTACTAACAGGCGTTTCTTTGCCTTTCTTTTTACCCATATTTCTCTCATTCTGTTATTATTATTATTATTATTATTATTATTATTATTATTATTATTATTATTATTAGTTGCGAATAATCTCATTTAGGACTACGCAAAGTACTAACAGGCGTTTCTTTGCCTTTCTTTTTACCCATATTTCTCTCATTCTGTTATTATTATTATTATTATTATTGTTATTATTATTATTATTATTATTATTATTATTATTATTATTATTATTATTAGTTGCGAATAAGCTCATTTAGGACTACGCAAAGTACTTACAGGCGTTTCTTTGCCTTTCTTTTTACCCATATTTCTCTCATTCTGTTATTATTATTATTATTATTATTATTATTATTATTATTATTATTATTATTATTATTAGTTGCGAATAAGCTCATTTAGGACTACGCAAAGTACTAACAGGCGTTTCTTTGCCTTTCTTTTTACCCATATTTCTCTCATTCTGTTATTATTATTATTATTATTATTATTATTATTATTAGTTGCGAATAATCTCATTTAGGACTACGCAAAGTACTTAGAGGCGTTTCTTTGCCTTTCTTTTTACCCATATTTCTCTCATTCTGTTATTATTATTATTATTATTATTATTATTGTTATTATTATTATTATTATTATTATTAGTTGCGAATAAGCTCATTTAGGACTACGCAAAGTACTAACAGGCGTTTCTTTGCCTTTCTTTTTACCCATATTTCTCTCATTCTGTTATTATTATTATTATTATTATTATTATTATTATTATTGTTATTATTATTATTATTATTATTATTATTATTATTATTAGTTGCGAATAATCTCATTTAGGACTACGCAAAGTACTTAGAGGCGTTTCTTTGCCTTTCTTTTTA